>NC_081851.1:71583247-71883544 GCF_963259705.1 Myotis daubentonii | reverse complement strand
GTTCACTTTGAAATGGCCTTGGTTGTTATAATCTTGCAGTTTGTATTTTTACATGAAAAAGGAAAAAATAAAGTAGCTCCAGCATGGCGTTCCTCCTCTTGCCAAGAATAAAAGCCCCGCATAACCAAAGTTCATCAACACCGCCTTGCTGCCATCCAGCTTTGTAATATTTGTAGCCACTGATTCTTTTTAAATTCAGAGGCTGCTTAAAGACAGTTACTCTTTCCAATTAAAAAGCCTGCAGTATAGCCATAAAAATTACATTCCTGCCAACTTGGCTAATGACAGCTAGAGTATGCTTTCTTCACTTAAATGACAGAATGGTAAACACAGACAAAATACATTAGTTACCATTAGCAACAGTTTCAAAATGAGCAGATTTAGGTTATACTTGAAAAAATAGAGATCTATCATATTTTAATAATCATTTTCCCAGTATGAGGTCTCATTGTAGCTTGATGGGAAGATCTAAAATTAGACTGTGTGTGTGTGTGTAAAATTCAGTTTCAGTGAACCAGATGTAAGATGAGAAGTCTTCAAATGGAGCTGGTAATAAACAAAAGCATACTTTGATTCTGCTTTCGTAAACACCTTATTTTCTACATTAGAAAGGCTTGAGTAAAGTTACAAGAAACCTAACTGAATTTAGCGCCTTTAGTTTTACTCTGATACCTTGGTTTGACTTCAACCATTATGGGCTTTGACCTGCAGATCAGGGAATCAATTCAGCTCTCTGCATCAGCATTAGTAGACAGGTGTTCATCTAATGTTGACAAGGCATTCATTACATTATAGGCCACATTCTCTCATATGTCTCTATATGGAAGAGTTTAGCACTTTCATGTATGTGTTTATTTTGATGAATGAGAGAAGATCATAAAGTTGAAGATTGTGTGCTTAAACTTCGTGGGATTTTTTTAAAATTTGGCATTTCAGACCTATGAATGTTACTGCTTTATATCATCTGCATACTGTAATTAATATAACTATTTAATAGCTACATTTTATAGGATTGTTTTTGTATCCTGTATATAGACATAAATGAGATTTTTTTTTTTATTGAAGCCACTCTATATTGCCATGCTGTAATTACAAGGAGGTGATTAAAAGTGAGAGATTAATGATGTTTGAGGATAAAGTGAATAGCTTATTAGCCTACCTAGCTCATATCAGGCCATTCATGGCTTGAGTCTGATCCAGGCAAGGGATGCCTGCCCCCCCCCCCCGCCCCCCGGAAGCTTGCCAATGGCACAGTGCTTGACTTAGGCTCCTTCTTTCGGTCATTATTCTTATTAGCTTGGGATATGTAGCAAACATATTACAGTTGACTTTTATTTCTGCCATGCAGAATTGAGGTTCACATAGCATGAGTCTTCAAACCCGTCTTTAGGGAATCTTTGTACGTTTTAATGGGATTTTCAATAGCACTTGAAACAAAGTAGTTGGCTGTGGAAAATAATTTTCAGAATGTTGACTTTCTTAATTCACATAACGTGATCAATTCAGGAAAATAATACAAATTACATCATGATGAAGTTGATTCTGCTGGTTTGATTTTTCCCCAGAATTTGAAAAACACCATCCTAGGCAGGCACAGATGTAAACTGGGATGTGTTCAAGGAAAGAAGAGGGTCCAGCCTAGCAAGCATCTGCCGTAAGGCACGCACTGAGCCAGCTGGTGACACCAGCAGTAACCATTTATTGGGCGTGGTACAATTCATGTGTTATTGATCATACCATTGCTATGTTATCCACATTTTAGAATCAATCAACATGAGGGCACAATATCCAGAAGCAACGACGTTTCAATTTCAAGGAGGGAGCTGTGGGAGAGAGCGTTAAAATAAGGCACAAATCAGAGCCGAGGGAGTGGTCAGGATCACACATTCTGTCTGTCTCTGGGAAATATATTTCTGTGTTGTGAAGCCGCATGGAGCAATGCCCCAGTGTTTTCCATCCTCCACAGTGCTCCATTTGTGCCCATGCCCATGAGGAATGTAAATGTAGGGACTGTGTTTCTCCTTAGGTTACATGCCCTGCCACAAAGACTCAGTACAGTTTCCCTTCCACCCGGGGCCGGGGGGTGCTGCAGAGGTAACCTGGGACCTAGCCAGGGTGGGTGGCAGCAGTCTCTGAGGCATCTGGGATGGGATGCTACCCACTGAGTTCCCGTCATGCCGGTCTGTGAAAATCCAATTCCAATGAACTCCGTTCTTGGTGGAGACGTTACTTTGGATGAGCAGCGAGGAGGCAGAACACTATCAGGGGAATAGTGATGCTGAGTACCTGTTCCAGCCCCAGCCTCGGAGGCACTGGGGTCTGAGTGCTTGAGGAGCTGCTGACATGGTTCTACACTAATTGCCTATGCTGCATTGCATGCACTGTGTGTCTCGTAGCCAGCCCTCTGTCGTGGAAGCAAATCTATGCAGTTTTCACGGTATAAAGATCACCGGTGGATTTGCCATTGTGTAATACGTATTTCTGGACAACCCCACACAATGTTTATGTAGCAATTTAACTTGACAAAGCGAATATCCAAATGAACGGACTGTGTGCTTTGGTAAGACATTATTTGTCTGTAGAGTTACGTTCTATTAAAAACCTCTTCAAATCCGATCCAGCAAATGTCACATTTTCCAGTTTTGTTACAGATGAATACACGGAAAATCAGAGATGCTGAATGACTTCCCCAAAGTCACATAGCTATGAAGTGTCGGGTGTAGGGGTATCAGGATGAGCTTTTCTCATTTCTGGTCCATCAGTCACTGGTGTGTAGGCATCCTTGGCAGCCGCTCGTTGGCACTCCTGTGTTACCATGGTGTCGAACCTGCTCAGGTCACCGTGTGTACTCCTGGTAGATGTAGTGTTGTTGAAGGTACACAGCCTCTGCTCTGTAGGACTTTGTACTAACTCAGAAGACTAATTTCTCAGCCAAATAGCACTCCATCTGGCACAAAGAGGGGTGGGGCGGCTACAGAGGCAAGGAGGCAAATTAGAAGTTTAAGGAGCTGTCCAAATGCTGATACATTTTTATTTATTTTTAATTTAACTTTATTACTGAAAGTATTACAGATGCCCCCCTTGCCCCCCCATTGACCCCTCCCACACTGCTCCTGCCCCCTCCCTAGGCCTTCATTACACTATTGTTTGTGCCCGTGGCTTATGCATATATCCATACAAGTTCTTTGGTTAATGATATTCACATTTTTAGAGTGTGAGCAGAACAGAGAGGACTTGCTTATACAGAACGAGCCTGTCATTTCACTTGGTGGAGGCAACTGGAAACATGTTAACCTCAAGCACTGAGATAAAGACCAGTCCAGGGGTTGGAGAATGCTTCTAAAGAATCCATAAGTAGCAAACTGAGATAAGAGGGCAATAGAGAGAAGTTATATACAGGGTAACTTTAGGAAGCCATACACAGCCCAGTAAAAGAGAATGCACATGAACCTCTTGCACCAGAAAGTGATGGGTGCTAAAGGAATCCTGGGCATGTTAAAAGGACACAGGATCCAGCTCGTAAAAACGTGCATTGATCAAATCTGGGACAATTTTGTCCTCAATTTTTGTAAATGATAGTAATGGATTATAATCTAATGAATAATGCAATCATTTATGAGTCCAAAAAGTGAGATAAATAAATAAGTGAAACATAAATAAATGAAGAAAGGAAAAGTCTTCCTTACAGCGGAATGCTGTCTAATAGTTATAGAAATAATGGTGTTAGAAAATCAGTAAAGAATGCTAAAATTAGCAGGTGAAAGTCTGATGAGCAATAGGGAGGTTACATCATATCAACCACAAATTACTTAGTGTCTCTTCATAAATCACATTGATTAAAAAGGGAAAATAGTTAATCTTAGTGTGAAGGACAGCAATGTGACCAAGTGGTTCAAAGCTAATAGCACCAATATACCAATCCTGGAGGAATGGCTATCGTGTGCATTTTGCTATGATGCAATGAGATACACATAAAACTGCATAGTAATGCTTTTGCCAAAATGTCTAAAATGAATCTAAATAGGAGTAAATATTGGTCAAACTAAAACAAGGTTATTTCTACAAAGTAACCAACATGTGCTCTTTAAAATACTAGCCCAGGTCAAGAAAAACAAAAAATAAAAGGCTGAATAGCTGTTTCAGATTAAAGGAGAACAAAGAGAAGATGCCACTAACAGCCACATGTGATTCTGGACTAGATTGTGGACTGAGAAAACCCGTTAAAAGGGGCTTAATTGAAAAATTGATGATATTTAAAATGTGGGTTACTAGTTATATAATAGTATCGCATTGCATCAATTCTTAATATTCTGATCTTGATACCTGTACTATGATTATTTAAGAGTCTATCCTTGTTCTTAGAAAATACATACTAAAATAATTGGGGGGAAATGGACATGCTGCTTGAACTGACTCTCAAATGGATCAGAAAAATAATATGGTATATATGATATGATATATGGGAGAAAGGGAGGGAGAGAACAATAAAACAAATGGGTCTGAATATTAATGATTGGACAGTTTATATGTGAGCTTCTTACACTATTTTTGCAATGTTTCTGTAGGTTTGAAATTATACAAAATTTAAAATGACCAAAATTAGGCACATTATGTTTCTGAGTATATTCCATCACAGTAATGCCTGAAAAACTCTATCTAACCTGAAGAGTTAAAACAATACTGCAAGCAAATAAAACAGTGAATTAAAGGATGTATAAACTTGGTTTAGTTTAGACAGAAAAGTTTGTGTTAAGACAGTTTGTAGAGTTCCTTATTTATTTTTTTTAAAGAGTCATTTGTTGACAGATATGTATTTATTGCTACTTTATTCATTTTTTAAAATATTTTCTTCTTCTTCTTCTTCTTCTAGACCCTTTAACAGTTCATATAATACTGGTTTGGTGGTGATGAACTCCTTTAGCTTCTTTTTGTCTGGGAAGCTGTTTATATGTCCTTCAAGTACAGCAGAGGAAATATAATCAATTATTCTAATTACTATGCATGGTATCAGATGGGTACTAGATTCATCAGGATGATCACTTAGTAAGTTATATAATATCTAATCCCTGGGGTGTACACCTGAAACTAATATAATGTGGTACATCAACTGTGCTTAAAAAATAAAAATGATTTAAATTTAAAAAAAGTTTGTAGAAGCACACTGATAACCATTTTCATGCCCCAATAACTGGAACCATCAAAAATCTATATTCTTCCATTGTAAAATAGGATCACAATAACTAACTTGCAAGGCTTTCTGCAGGTTGTATAAAATAATAGATATTGCCATTTAATATCCACCTCCATTGTCTTTCTCAGATTTTCTTCTGAGGCCAACTATAATATTTCTCTAATTTCACCTCAAGGACATTCAGTCTTGAATCTCTGAAAGCCTTTCCTGGGATTTGGGCTACCATTTATGACCCATAAGAAACAGCTCCTCTCATAACCCTGAAGGGAAGGAACATAACACTTGAGAATTAGGATAATAACGAACACTTTTCTTTCCATTTCAGAATTATTCAAATGTATAGTCAATGGGTCCCAGTGGAAGCATATTTCTCTCTTTAATTTCTGCCTGAAGACTTTGTACCACATTTCTCCCTTAGAACAAACATGGTAAAGTGTTCTGGGAAAAGGAGTCTTTTAGTGAATCAATAAGTAGAATGTTTTCTTTAAAAGCACTACAAATTCTTTCCATGTTTTATTTTTTTTTCTTAGTAACATGGGTGCACATGTTTAGAATCTAATTAGCCAAATTAGTAGACTCCAGTGGCAAAGAAGTGAATTGAGAATTCAGATTTTGTCATTTTAATATTGCTTATCAAATGGGTGTTTCTGGTGCTTGGTGATGTTTTAATTTTATTCTACAAATGTAGTGAGCTCTATGCTAAAGAGTAAGGGAGTACCCCAAGAAATAGAAAAACATTCTTCACCCAAAATTATGCCATGCATAAGATATACTATGCAGTCATAAATCATGAAAAACGCAATGTGATTAAAACACAAAAGAACTCATAATGCATGCTGTTGATGATCAGGATTTCAACTGAGACAAATGGTGCAACCAATAGAATTCAGGGATCTGAGTGGAAAGGGAGGAAGTGATTAGAGATTTCAGACACCTACTATGTTAGAATTATCACCAGGTCCCTGGGTAATTTCATCTGATAAATATCATATCTGATAATTTCATCTATATCACATCTGGTCATTCTAAGCATTGAACTTATATCTATACTTATCAAATGATTTGTTCAAACATTTCAGGGTGTAAATTTATTAAGGGGTATTCCTCTGGGTTTGGGATATGTTGACAAGCCTATTTTTGCTCAAACATTACCACTTGAAATGATGCACAGAAATGCTCCTTAGCTTTGTGAAGGCTGCCTGGTAGAATTTGTCACTTACAACCATCAGCTCCAACCATCAGTCAATCCAGTAGAAGACAGGAAGAAAATAAAAATTAACCCTACATTTAATAAATATTTGCTGAATCAAATCAACAGTTTTAAGGGAGGCAGAATGTAGCATGGAAATAGAACTGGCTTTCCAGCCAGACAACTGGAATCTAAATTTTAATTCCCCCACTTTGAAAATATGTGACCTTCTTTATTTGTCTTTAAAATGGAAGCAGTGATGCCTCCATATCTGATCTTACAGAACTATTACAAAGTTATAATTGAAAGCATATACATTTATTTTCTAAATTGTAAAGGGTTGTGTCTGCATGTCAGAATAATTCCTTCCTTTTCAGTAAAGCCATATTAGTCACGCTTTTCATTACCAAATCATTGCTTATTTTATAGCTTTTTGTATCTTTAGGTTTCCTGATATTGTGCCTGATACAAACATGGGAATAAAACATACGAGAATCAACACAACTATTTTTCAGAAATGGGCTATTTGGAGGGTCATTTGAGAGTGAGGATAGGAGAGACCACAGAGAAAAGGGTTTCACAGGGCAATGTGTCCTGGAGGGATGCTTATAAAACTCATCAAACTAATATTCCCTTCAATAAAAGAAATCTCCAGGAGGCCGTGTCTCTATAACATTGTAGTGGGGCCTGCCACTTGGGTCAAGTGAAACCAATTGTGGCTTTTATTGTCTGAGCCAAAATCTATTGTGTTTGGACTAGCTACAAAAAAAAAAAAATGCTCTTAAGAGAAAGATGACCACAATGTAAGCTCTGAAAAGGCAAGGTTTTGTTCAAATAACTATGGACCCCCAGCACTTAGGACAGTTTGGGGTACATAATAGGTTGTTGGATTAATACCAGGAAGTGTTCTGGTGAACATTTCTGCTCTGTGGGGTAATCCACTTTGGAGAGGGGACGATCCATGGAGACCCTCTCTCTTTGAAGCTGTGACTGTTAGGGGACTCACGATGAAGTATTCAATATTACAGTGTTTCTTGGTTGGGACCTTAAATACTTTTTTTTCATTTTTTACTGAGGAGATATAGTCTCATGTAGGAACTGCTTTGTTTTGTTTTCAAGCTGGAACCCCTTACTAATGTACCTTGGGAGTACTTTGTCCTTGCAAACTTCAAGAGCCCAATTATGACAAAGAGAAAAACAACTCTCCCCCTGGGTACGCTGTACGAAATATAACATTTAGTTCAATACCTTTCCTACTATTGTAGCAGAAAGCATTTTGTAGAAACCCATGTGCAAGCCATTTGTGGAAGGCATTAGCAGAACATTCACACTGGAAGAGTTGGGCCCTGACTGAATTTTGTCTCTCATCCACAGCATTAAATAATACCAGAAATGGCCAGAACAATAGAACAACCTGAATGAGGTCTCTTATGAAAACAAAGGTGCCTGCACTTCCTTTTTTTTTTGTTTTGTTAATCCTCACTGGAAAATATTTTTCCATTGATTTTTAGGGAGAGTGGAAGAGAGAGGGGAAAGACAGAGAGAAACATCGATGTGAGGGAAACACACTGATTGGTTGATTAGTTGTCTCCTGCAGGAGCCCATTCCAGGGCCGCAGGACAGGGAGAAGCCTGCACCACGATACATGCCAAGGAACCCTTTGGTCTGCAGGCCGATTCTCTGTCCACTGAACCAAACTAGCTAGGGCAAAGTGCCTGCACTTTTAAAACCAAGTTTTGTAATACAAAGCTCTGTGACAACCAAGGAGGAGGCTTAGGACAAGGAGAAGGAGAAGATGGACTCATAGAAAGAAATGATTTTCTAACTGCAGAGTTACAGAATCGGGAGTAGGAAACAGGAGTAAAATGCAGGTGTAAACCACTTCATTACAGAGCATTTGTATGATAATTAACACAAGAATCACAGTGCAATTATTTCTGGCTATCACTTGTAATTTGAAAATATCTATATACTCCCAAGTCCTGTGTTTGGCAAGCAGTTTGAAGTTCTCATTCAGTCATGTGTGCTCAATTATTTTCAACTAAAGCTGTGTTGTCCTCATGTTGACATTTAAGTTCTAATTGAGGGGGAGACCATAAGACTGGGGGTACCTGACCAACAACTCTAGTGACCAGGTACATGCAAATACTGAGCATCCCCTCTAAGAGTGGTGTCCTCTTGTTGGAGAGGGTGAGGTTTTCCACAAATAAGATATTCAAATGTGCCCCCTTCTTCCCACTATCAAAACCTACTTATCTTCCAAGATCCTGCTCACATCTTACTTTCTCCACAAATCTTTCCTCATTTATTCTGGAACATGTAACCTTTTCATGTGCTGAATTTCCATGGACTTTATTGTCTACAGTATTTTTTTTTTTTTTGGTTATATTATAAGAACTTATATTACTACTAGAAGCCTGGTGCACAAAATTTGTGCACTTGAGGGGGGTCCCTCAGCCCAGCCTGCACCCTCTCGCAGTCCAGGAGCCCTTGGGGGATGTCTGACTACCGGCTTAGGGGAGCAGGCCTAAGCCTTCAGTTGGACATCCTTAGCACTGCAGTGGAGGCGGGAGAGGCTCCCACCACTGCCACTGCACTCGCCAGCCATGAGACCAGATCCTGGCTGAGCAGCGCTCCCCCTGTGGGAACGCATTGACCACCAGGGGGCAGCTCCTGCGTTGAGCATCTGCCCCCTGGTGGTCAGTGCATGTCATAGTGACAGGTCATTCTGCCATTTGGTCCATTTGCATATTAGCCTTTTATTATATAGGATTAACATGTTATCTTTTTTGTTTCCTTAAAGGAGAGTGGCTTCTTTTAGTATTTTTTTCTGGGGGGCAGGTGTTGGGAGAAAGATATCCCTCATTTAATATTTAACAGAAGTAGGGCCAGGATAAGAAGTCAATGGATGAATGTAAAGAGAAGTAGATAACTAGACTACTAGCACTACGGTATGTTTAGAACAATGTTTTCTCTGGCGATATACAAGCAGGAGAAAGGTGATAGGGGCGTAGCCAGGGGGTCAAGGAATTTTCCTCTGAAATCATGTCCAGAGTCCAGTGCAAAAGAAGTGCCTTTCAAGCTACTATCTTAGCAGTTGGAATTGAAGTAGGCTTTTCAGAAGCAACAAGAGAGGTGTTCTACCTCATTTCACCAGCATCAAGTGCCTAGTGAAGTGGGTGGAATGGCACTCTGTCTGAACCACCAGACCAGAGTTGGAACGGCAGGGATGAATGCAGGACTCACTTGTGCATGACTTAGTAGTAGCTGCTGCACATTGTGGAACTTTTTACAGATATGTGAAGAGTCCGTCTAATAGTTTATTCTGCATGAGCCATTTCAACCACACAGGGAGTTAATGGTCATATCTGGATATGTCAGTTTAAAATATTAGCCTAGATTAGCAGAAGTGTCAGTTTATGGCTTCAGGGAAACCCCCATTGAGTTACTCCTGTTGGAGAAAAGCTACTATGGAGTATCTTTTAGGAGTAGTAGCTTTACTATTGAATTTTGTTGGAAAACATCACGTACAGGGTGATCTCCCTTAGATAATTACTTTATGCATCTTCCTTCTTCTATTGAATTGCTAGGTTCTGGTCTAAAAGAGGTCTATCATGCTGAAGAATTTAACCCAGACCCATATAATTTTCTATGTTGATAAGGATACACTTTAGATTTGAACCTGAAAATGCAATAGGGCTCATGAGCATTTCAGGATGCTCTTTTACATTTTATTTATATTATTCTAAATTATTAGGAACCCTATATACCAATCTATTCAGCTAAAAAAGAAACAAAAAGAAAGAAGCTGAGTTTTATATATATCTCCAAGCCATGATCCTATCAGAATATACAGTCCTTGCAAAAAATAACAACTAATTATGTGGTCTCCGTTATAAATTTTCTACCATTATTTTAGATGACTATGCCTTGTTATCTTCAAAAGGTTATACAGCATTTGGAATTCAAAAGGAAGTTGTTACCTGCTATCTTGCATAAATCTCTAATAATTGCAAATGGAATATATTATCGTCAGATCCAATTGCTTATATCCAATCTTGCCTCGTTCCTGCATTTGTAAAGGTAAATGCATGGTAACTTGCCTCTTATTTTCTTGTAATAAAAAAGTGTGCATATTGCCCTGACTGGTTTGGCTCAGTAGATAGAGTGTCGGCCTGCAGACTGAAAGGTCCCAGGTTCGATTCTGGTCAAGAGCATGTACCTTGGTTGTGGGCACATCCCCAGTAGGGAATGTGCAGGAGGCAGCTGATCGATGTTTCTCTCTCATCGGTGTTGCTAACTCTCTATCCCTCTCCCTTCCTCTCTGTAAAAAATCAATAAAATATATTTTTTAAAAAGTGTGCATGTAAATGAGAGTATCCATGTTGTGGGGTTCCTTGCAGATTGTCTTTTTCCATCACTGTTCTCAGACAAGTACATTACACTGAATGGTGAGAAGGGCTGGGAAGCTTTATTAACTCTAACTGACATATAACAGCACATTCTTTTTTAAAATGATGTGTGGAAAACAAATATCAACTTTATTCCTACGATTCAACAATAGAATTGCATATACACACACTACTTGTTTGATTGCTCCCGGATTCTGTAAGGTCTTATATTAATTGATTATTGTGAGGTTTTATGTTGAGATCTCTTTGTTAAAGTTTTTCTGAGTGCCAGTCTATTGGAATTCTAATTTGCATACTAGTAACAATATAGATTAATAGAGTAGAATTACCTAACTCAATCTAATAAGCATTTATTGAGTGCCTACTCCTTAATCATCACTACACTAGGTTCTTGGGGGTTTGGAAGCAGGAAGACAAGCAGGGCCCTATCTCTGTCAAGTTCACAGTTGTGTTCGAAAGAGGCTGAATAACCTTAATGCTTAATATCCCTTGGGTTGCAGCAAGTATAATCAGGAGGGGAGTTGGACAATTTCAAGGTTAAGTCTGGCTCATAATCAGAATCACCAGGGGATATATAAAAGAATAAAGATTGCTAGCTCTCTGCCAGACTTACCAACCCAGAATAGCTTGGGAACATTACCACGGATATGTTACTTAAAATGCTCCCTGGATGAGAATGAGGAGCAGTCCGTTTGGTGACCACCAGACCAGATGACCTTTAATGTCCTCTGAAAGCTTAGAAGTCTAATATTCTATAACTAAATTTGGAAGCTTAAAATAGAGAACAGTGTTGGTGGGGAGGAAGCCTACATATTCAGGCTTATCATGAATGAAACATAAAGCATTCTTCTCAACTCTTTCCAGCCAGGTCACTGAAAATCTGTTTCGGTAATATGCCTAGCACCCACAAGAGGGCTCCCTGGGAAAAAAGGAGGAAAAAAAAAAAAAAAAAAAAGCAGACCACAATAGTAACGAAGCTTGATCCATTTAGAACCACCTCCATGATGTACTTATTTATTGCAAAACACACTTGCAATGCATGTTGGATAGTTTATGAATTTTTTGAGCCTCGTCTAAAGAGGTTTATGCTGAAGGAATGAGAACACTAGGTATTTAGTCTTTAACTTTCTAAACATGAGCCCAAATATTATTTTATGAATATATGGTAACCTATAATATATGGTAAACAATAAAGATTATTTTCATAGTCATCTTTATTTTTTTTGATTTTTCCTTATATATAGCTTATCTATTTTCTCTACATTTCTAGCCTAGGGCACACTCTAAGGCTTAGCCAGTGTGCAGACAGGACCCATTCAGGTGCTACATTACTAACACTGCCCTCGGTGACCTTGAGGAGACACCAGTGAGACCACTGAGAGCAGAAGGAATATTTCTCAAGTATCCACGTCTAAACCCTGTACCTGATTCTGTGGGACATTTATTCTGTGTTTGATCTATTGGAAGTCCAAGAGCCAGGCAGGTGGGCCTGACAGCGATTCTCCCTGGCCTGATCACTTAGGAGTAAGTGTCACAGCAGCTTTCTCCCTCCCCCTCTCTCACTAGGCTGCTCGCCAATGGCATTTTATTCAGGAAAAGTCCCTGGATCTGTGTTAGCCTCAGGAAAACATTTAAATTCATGTCGCTGGAGGCATTCAATCCCTGCAATCAGGGTGTTTCCTCAAAGAATCCTGGGTGAGGCCTGCTCAGGCTCCCACTCACCCCCTGCATTCCTGAGAGGTCGCTGCTTATGTTCTGTGGGCAGCAGTTAAATGCCATTTTCTGATGGAGGTGCCTCCACACCTGAGTGCTCTCTGCCAGGGGATCCTGGTGGTGCCTTCCCCATCCTGTCCTTCATCACAGAGCAGGCGGCACCTATGAGACGTCCACATCACATTTTGATTGGTGGCACTGAGCTTCCTATGTTCCTTGGGGTAGAAATGACACGAATATGGGTTGGTGAGTTGGTACTGGAATGATCTGAGTGGAGAAGAGCTAATTTATTGGCCCCGGCTGCGTATTCCCCAAGTCACATGGTCACCTGGAGCAGAAGTGGCAGGGGCATAGTCACTGCAGCCAATTCTGACATTAGTTGCAAAAGCAAAGAAAATAATCCCCTGGCTTCTGAGAGCTCACATATCAGCTGACAGATTAAATATGAGAATTGTATTATTACCTGAGTGGAAAAAGAAGGTAACTGAACTGTACAAACTCATTTAGAAGTGCATGGATTCTGCCTCGCAATGTATATTGATTGGCTATTGTGGGGCTTAAAACCTTAATCTGTTTTGCTAACGTAACAGCATGCAAAGCTGTTGGGCATATACTTTACAGCCATACATAACACTGTGCAGGGTGATGGCAACACCCATTTCAATCTAGCGGTGATTCGTTGAGCACCTGTTCTGGCTCAGGTTTCGCACAGGGCTGAGCCGGGGCGTCAGAGGTGTGTACAATCTCCTCGGGCACTCCAACTGCTCTTGAGCTCCGAGTATCCCGGGCTCTACAGAGGGAGATCCGTGTGGACAGAGCATACCCAGCAGCACTAACTATTCAGGAGGGCAGAATGGCTGCAAGAAACTAAGACTTCTTCAAGCCTTTGGGCTAGAACTTCTAGGATGGGGGCTGGGGATGAGGGGAGTCCAGGCGAGTGGGAGGAACTCTATGGTTAGAGAAAGAACGTATGTCTGAGGTCATCTTAAAAGATACTAAGCAGCAGTCATTGTGAGATGTGACCAGCACAGCTACGACCCCACCCTCTCTGAGATTGTGGCTTCCACACACATATGCAGGCACCCTCCTCCTGGGGCTCCTCAAGCAGAGAGTCATCATCCCATCGGAAGGCACACAACTGTTTGTGTCTCTACAGTAAGCCCCAGTTATGCGCAGCAGGCAGGATTCTAAAATGATCTCCAAGATCGCCACCCCCCGGTGCTACTCCTGTGATTATGTTCTTCATATTTTGGAGAAAGAGAGGTTATCTACTCACATGAGTCCTTTAAAAGCAGAGTTTCCTCACACTGCAGGCATAAGGGAAGGTCGGAGTGGTTCTAAGGGTGAGAGAGAGTTAGTGGACCTCACTGATTTGAAGAAAGGGTCACCTGGCGAGGAAGGCAGGTGGCCTTAGGAGCTGAGAGGCTCCCAGCCGACCACCAACAAGGGAATGGGGACCTCAGTCCTACGTTCCAACAGAACTGGATTCTGCCAACAACCGGAATGAGCCCGGAAGTGGATTCTTCCTCAGAGCCTCCCGGTTAGAGCCCAGCCTGACACACACCCTGATGTTGGCCTTCTGATGCCTAAAGCACAGAACTAGATCAAGCCTGCTTGGATCGCTGACCTACGTCACCGAGAGATGATAAATGGGTATTGTCTCACGCCACTGCTCTTGTGGTAATTTGCAATGGAACAACATAAAGGTAGGATACTATGCATGGGCATGCTTGCGCTCATTTCCTAACATGTAGCTTCACTTGTTGGTTCCCTTACAGTTACATCCTAAGATGGCAATGACCTTTGAAGAAGAGCGATGCTCTCTGGGTATAGACAGACGATAGGCCCGCCTCTCCATCCTTACAGCACTGGGGCTGCTGTTTCAGAGGGGAGGGTTGCAGCATGAACCCATCTGCTTTCCTTCATCCTACGGGTATGGAGACCATTAGCACGCATGAGGAAGGCAGGCGTAGGAACCCCAGGACAAGATGGTGGCCAAAAGGCCCTGGCCTTGGATTCAGTTCCATGTCTTAAATTCTCTCTTTAGCCGAAACTGGTTTGGCTCAGTGGATAGAGCGTCAGCCTGCGGACTGACAGGTCCCAGGTTTGATTCCAGTCAAGGGCATGTACCTTGGTTGCAGTCACATCCTCAGTAGGAGATGTGCAGGAGGCAGCTGATCATGTTTCTCTCGCATCGATGTTTCTAACCCTCTATCCCTCTCCCTTCCTCTCTGTAAAAAATCAATAAAATATATTTAAAAAAATTCTCTCTTTGCAATCACTCAGTGAAATGTCATTTTGACAATCTTCTTTCTTGTATGTTGATATTTCCATAATGACTCTGGTACACTTGTGCCTCCTCCCCTAGAAGAGTTGGTAATCTGCATAGTTTGTTTTTATCCAACTTATTTTTATTCCGTGGAATACTCGAAGTGATTTTGAGAGCCTGTGAGGACAGTTCCATACGTTTACCGCTTCCATAGCAGACATTCCAGATGGCCTAACCATTTAGGACAGGAAATGCAGATCCCTGCCACGAGAATTTTTGGAAGTCCTGCCATTTTCTCAGTATATGGCTGGGATGTGGGCCAGACCCCTGAAGGCTCAGACTTCTGCTAATACCTCCTTTTTCTTGCCGGATTGCCAGACCTAGAAGAAGCCCTTTTTATTTATTTTTTTCCATCGCAATGAGGTTACACCGTCAGCCTGAAACTTTCTGTGGTCTTTGGGGTCTAGTGCAGCTGCCCTTTCACGGGAGCTGGTTGATCCGTCTTCAGAATCTTCTCTCTTTTTAATGCCTGCGGAGTGTAACGCCTTCTCCCTTGTGATCCTGCTCTTGCCAGAGGAATGAACAAGCACCACTTAGAACGTTTGACTTGGTATTTTCTGTGCATTTGAGTCCATTCCATGCCGAGAACATGGCCTTTGGCATCCCTGACTTTCCCCTGCTCCTCAACTGACTGGTATGATAGAGGGGCCCGCCTGCAAGGCCATCTGGTGTGCACTTGACTTAGCTAGGACAGCGCTGTCAGGCAGACAGTTAGATTTCCTTATTAAGCCTCAGACACAGCCTCACAGCTCCCCAGCTGGTGAGGGGTCCTACTGAACAATTCTGGCCCATCAAGCCTTCCCGGTATCTGAAATGCTGCCCATTCATGAAAGTTGCTTTTTGGAAGGGGTAGGAGATATGAATTTAAAGGGCTGTGTTTGCTTTCCATGGAGCACAAACAAGGGAATGGGCTATTGGACAGCTTCACAAACAACCAACATTGCAAACAAAACCTCGACCAGGGACAGGGACAAGGTGGAGGGCGGGGTGGAGGGTGAGGGGACTCAGCGCTCTGAGGCTGCACAAGTGGAGGATGGAAGCCAGATATAAAGGTGTCCTGTTGGTGAGCTGGAACATGTGACTGCCACACCTTTTCTCCTTAGGCTAAATGGATGGCAGGTGATTGCTCTTCTATGTTACAGGTTGTGAAACTGAGGTTCAGAAGGATTGGTTTTAGTTCTAATCCCTAGGGGTGTCCCCCGTTGGGCTAGATTGTAAATGCCTAAGAAAAGGCATCTTCTGTGGTCTCAATTTCTCCCAACAGCTTTGTGTTCAGTCACCTGCTGAATTATGAATTATCGCTTTTCATCAGCATACACTGCCGTTTTTCCCCCCATTCACCCAGAAGTTTCTGGCATCATTGCACAATTTAAAAAGACCACAATTTCAGTGCTTGGGCATCTATTGGTATCAATAGAATTAATGGAACATAATATCCCCAACAACTGGATTTTCAAATTAAACTTAGTGGGTGGCATTGGTTAATAAGATCATACAGGTTTCAAGTGAACATTTCTGTGACACATGATCTGTATATTGCATTGTGTGCTCACCATCCAAAGTCAAATCATCTTCAGTCACCGTATATTTGGTTTCGTTATCCTTTACTCCCCCCATACCCCCTTCCTTTGGTAATCACCATACTATTGTCTATGCCTATGAGTTTCAGTCTTATATCCCACATATGAGTGAAATCCTATGATTCTTAGCTTTTTCTAACTTATTTCACTTAGCATAATAGTGTCAAGGTTGCATGTTGTTGCAAATGGCAATATTTCATCTTTTCTTATGGCTGAGCAGTATATAACATTGTATTTATCCAATCATCTGTCAAAGGACACTGTGGTTGTCTTCATGTCTTGACCACCATGAATAATGCTGCAATGGACACAGGGGTGCATATATCTTTGCGAATAAATGTTTTTGAGTTTTTCGGCTAGATAACCAGAAGAGGGATTGCTGGGTCATAAGGTAACTCTGTTATTAATTTTTTGAGGAACTGTCATACCATTTTTCATAGTGGCTGTACCAGTTTACATCCCCACCCGCAATAAATGAAGGTTCCCTTTTCTTCACAACCTCTTCAACACTTGTTATTATCTGTCTAGTTTATGATAGCCTTTCTCACAGGTGTATTTAAAGGTGGATTTATTTTTGGTTAAACTATTGTCTTAGCCTTTTTTTATTCTTAAGCCAAATTGTAGCCCTTCTTGCATTCTTATCAATCCTGAAGAGATTATCCTACCTTAGCAAATAGTTATATACAAAAGATGTAGGGCTCTGATATCAGTGGTTAGCTGGGGAAGAAGTAATAAATGGGCAAAAGGTGTCATTATTGTATACCATCAACTTGGTTTCTTTTAGGAAATGTGCAAAATAGAGGTGAGAGAAGCATGCTTTCACTATAGGAAATGTATGTAACCTATCTGGGCTCAGTTTTCCCATCTGCAAATTGGGACTGATTGTATTGACCTTAGAGAATGATTATGAGGAGAAATGTAGTTCTCGCCCACAGTCAATCAATAAATTAAAAATTCTTTGCTGAACATCACCAGTGAGCTAGGTGCTTGGAGAGAAAAGAATGTATGAATATCGACCTTGAAGAATTTTCAGTATGTCTACAGACAAGATTAGGAATGACACAGAAAAATTAAAATCCTTGGTCAATTTCTGCCCCATCTTTCCCAGTAGTCCAGTGAAAGAGTCAATGCCACCTCTCATTTCCGATGAGTTATATTTTCTTGTACAAACAGTAGTTCACACTGGTGTGGAGAGAGAGCCTTCCGGTGGACAACTTCACTTTTCCCAGTGAGACCTGCATTTGCCCTACTCCTTCGAATTGTCCTGGGCGAGTTGAGCACATTATGAACACCTGCATGTGATCAATGGTATGCACTGTTCGGGTGTTCCTAGTAGTATTCCTTTTAAAATAGGATGTTTTATTTTATTTTTTACTGATGGCATAAAAGAAAAAAATCTTGAATAGTTCCCAGGGAAATATTTGTTACTATAATATTTAATCATTTGGTATCTCAACTGATGTTGATATCTCTAAAGCTTACATCAGGACTTCATCCCAAAGCAGTCAACTCCACCAAAAGAGACTCTTGCTCTCTAGGTTTTGGGTGGCCTTTCACAGTTTGGATGATTCTCTACAATGTCACCTAATGAATTACGCAGAATCCAGGGAAACCCATATAAATAGATTTGAAGCAGTTAACAATTAAGTTACATTAAATCTGTAGTAAGAGAAGATTGCTCTCCTGTTTTTGTGCTCATCCTTTTCATTTTTCTCTTTTGTTTTCTTTAATATATTACTTTGGCAAGATGGCCACTGCAGCCATGAGAATGTTCAGCAGTGCAATACCCATAGAAATAGCCATTATGGCACCAAATGATAGAGAAGATACTTTAAGGCAGCAGCCAATTCAAATGTCTTTTATTGTTGCTCCTTAAAAGCAGGAAGGTTTATAATGCACACAGCTCTCCAGCCCCTCCCCTGAAAACCTTTCATAGGTATTTACATGTGAGTTTCGCACAAGAATGAAGGCATTAAATAATCTGATTTTATTGTATCTCTAGCTAATGATAACAAAAATAAAAATAGAATAGAAATAATACCTATCCTTTTGCATTTTCACTGTGTGCTAGGAACTCTTCTAAATGACTTGTATGAATTAACTGCTGAGTTTGTATAATTAATGGCTGAAATTGCCATTCCTCTATGAACACCCCATTTTCAGGTAAGGAAACTGAGTCACATAAGGTTAAGTAACCTGCCAAGATTATACCGTGGAAGATTGCAGAGCTGGGTTAGATAAGTGTCACTGGGCAGGACAATTGCAGTTTAAGACTACTTAGCCATATGGAAAATTAGAATAATTTGATGCTAGTATATCAACTGAGAGGCAAGGCTATGAGCAAGGATATGAGCTGTCTACCACAGACCTGTGAGGACCCATGTTTGAGGCAGAGGTAACTCCTCATGTAAAATATAACCAGGTCAAGGTCACCAGAGAAGAATGGGCACAGCCAGAAAACTCTCCTGCCATTCTTGAGGCACTAAATCCAATAAGTTTCTCACATCTGTGACAGGTATTGCACTTGATTTCCTGTATTGCACTGTGAACTCCTTCAGAGAAGGAGCCATGAGCATTCTTCATGGGTTCTCTATCAGTAAATTGTGGGCTCCTTTAGGGCAAATGTTATATCTTAGTCATCTCTTGCCACCCCTTTCCTTTGAATCCAGGGCTAGCAATAGGCTTGAATGGTGCCTATTAGGTGACCAGCAAATGGTAGATGAAATGTTGAGTACCTGTCACAGGTTCAAAAATATAGAAGAGACTTTTCAAACGTTGAATAATCTTGTAAATCAAGTGAGATGTGCTTAGAGAAGAAATAGCAATGGCTCTCCTTCACTGAGCTCTACTGCCTCCCCTGACTTACACTCCTGCTTACCACTGAGCTTTGTGGCTGTAAAAATGGGCACAGCATTTAAATATTTAAAGAAAACACGGAGAAAAATAAATTGTAAGGTGATTAATGGAGTTAATTATCTAATTATATAATAATGGAGCATTATGTCAAAAGTACTTCATTAAAAAAAGAACAATTACCTTTAATTACATTTTGATCTTGATTGAAGAATGTTGAATGCATTACTGCATCCAGGAGCTCCCAGGATTATTCCTTTCACCTATTACTTCTGTTTCTTTGAGGGGAAGGCTTTCTTTCACTGGTAAACATTTTTTTATTTGGACAAAAATGTGTATTTTAAAAAATATTCAGCCAAAGACAGAATCAGCTACAGAAAAGAAGTTGCGGTGTTAGAGGATAAAGGGTTCATTCATTCATCGCTGTAAGGTTACCATGCTGGGGCTGAGAGCTGGATAGCTCTGTTTGTCACTACCTCCCTCTAAAATGGGGCAGTTTAGGAAGAAATGCCAAATGCCAACCATTTGAGAGAACAGAGGCACTCCAGTAACCACGGAGACAACTGAAGGGCATGAAGTCTCGTCCTTCAGTGAATACTCTCTGTGTTAATTCTGTAAGCCTAGGTGAGGTTACACTATGTAGTTGAGCCTTCTGGATCCTTTACTGGTTTTCAGGTTTCCTTGGAAACTGCTTAACTGAAGCCTGTTGAGAATCGGTGAGCAGGAATCACATTTGCAGTCGTGGTAGTGTGGGTATACATCACCACTGAGGGGGAAGAACTGAAACCAGAAAGAGCTTTATTCCCAGCTCTCCCCAAAGTGGCTTGGCCGATGTGCAACTTTTCTCCTCTCTCTGAGAATTCACTATAATGTGAGTTTGCCTTCCACTCTACTCACTGTCAAACCATGGATGTATATGACACTATCACTAAGAACTAATAGATATTGTCCAGCATAAGTTATCAGATCAAGAAGACTTAACCAATAGTTTGCCTTATCCTGGACAACCGGACACCAGCTAGCTTGGCATGGATTCTTTTCAAATGCTTACGGCATGAGGTGCATGTTATGTTTTCTCATAATTCCAATTGCCATAAAGAATTGTCGATGACTTATAAAGAACATTGATTTTTTTCTGGTGGCGTTTACATGCATGCTTTCTGCAGCCATTCATGGCCCTCACGGAATTGATAGCTTTTTGAACCGTGTCAATGAGATTATTGATTCTTAGAAGGGCCCTAATCTAGGAAAACTATTAAAATGTTTGCTATTGGCTTTTAGGAACATATAATGTAGCAACAGGATTGAAAAATTTAAGTACTATGTGATTGCCTGGAAATCTCAAAGTAAAAGAAATCAATGTAGCTAATCTATTTAATAAGTCAGGACACACACACACACACACGCGCACACACACACACATACACACAGTGAGGGCAAGTCAGTTAAGATTCCTTATCAAGAAGACAATTTCAATGTGCTCTGCTGGGACCAGCCAGCTTTCTGGCTAATTCCCTGTCCTTACGTGCCCAGTGGCCTCAGCCAGGATCTAACATACCAGATTCTCCTTGCTTTCTTTAGGGCTCCTCACGTCCACTTCTGGCCCTTCTTTCCCTATCTTGTCACATATACATTTTCAGCCCCTACATCTCCTCATCCTCTATCTCCTTCCTTTAATGGCCCAGCAGATTGGGGAGCAAGACCAGTCAGCAGGAAGAAATAGGAGTGACAATATCTCCACAGCATAATAATGGCTCCCCATGTCTAGGGCACTGAGCATGGAAAAGTCAGAGAGGATAATTTAAAACACCAAGATAACTAACATTTAAATGTCCAAAGTGATAGTAAATCAGACACAAAGTGCTATGGGGCACAGCTTCTTACCACAAAATTAGCAAGGAAAAGGATGACCCATAAGGATCTCCCTGCCTCCAGCACATAGTTTTAATTAACAGAAACGTGTTCACCTCTTTTTCTTCAGATCCAGGGAGAGCAAATGCAGTGTATCCTTAAAGAGCCATATCTTTTTAAAAAAATATGTTGATGGAGGCAAGAGAAATTAAAATGTAGCACAGACAATAATCTAGTCACAGTGAGGAAAATCTCTCAAGTAATAATTTTGGAATCCCTACTAAGTTATCAAAAGAAGGAGAAAAATCCAATTCCATTTCTCCTCACAAATCCATTTATCTCTAGTTCTATGGAAAACAATGAAATGTATTATTAAGGTGGATAAATCCGGGTGTCCCTTGGTGATAATAGAGCCAGGAGGGGAAATAAAACAGGGCAAGAAAATGGGATCGCTTCTGTATCCAAATTTCAAAATGGGTGGCTAAAGGGTAACTAGTGGTTATAATACTCTGGCTTTTAGAAAAGCCTATTGAGACAATCTTCAAAGCCTTGGGAGTTAATCTGAGCTCCGGGCATCTCAAAAATAAGCAGATAACAAGGCTTCCATCAAGTGATGTCTCTCTTCATCATGCAGTGTCTTAGGAAACTTTACCTAATAAACACACACAGACACACACACACATACATGTAGTTGGTAATATTAGCCATCTGGACAGGGGGTGATTAAAGACTCTAATCTGCAGGGTAGGGAGGGGTCGGCCAGCTTTGCCCAGAAAGTGCTAAGGTGCATACAATGCTGCCCATGTGGGAGACTATCATCTCCCCTCTGTACTGATCATATGCATATGGCCTGTATCTATATATCATATACTAGTCTAGGTGCAAAGAGGTAGAAGAGATATGGGTTACACAGTAGGTGTGAAACAAGGATTTGTGCATGGAAACATTTCAAATCCTCTCCTATCAAGCATCCCACCCAACATAGAACACAGCTGTGGAGATATTGTCACTCCTATTTCTTCATGCTGCCTGGTCTTGCTCTATGTTGCCATGTTGGTACAAGTATTTGTCAGCCACCGAGTGCCTGAAAGTCAAGTCCAACCGTCCTGTCGGTTAGAGAGGTGGCATGGTTGGGTTTGTGTGGCTAGGAAGGGCAACTGCTTGCTGGATGGAGACAAGGTCATTGTGAGTAATATAAGCACCCTGAAAAGCACTCCACTGTTGTGCCCAGACCTTCCGTTCTCCTCCCCTGAAATGCCTGAAATCCAATCATTAAGATGCCTCTCTTTCCACTAGTGCATGGCTCAATGGGAGGAACATGAAGGCCTATTCCTGAGGAGCTGCCAATAGTTACTCCAGGAGAAAAAAACTCCCATTATGGAGGCAGCAAAGCCAGGGAGAGTTCAGCCAGGGCTACAACCCACAGGGCTCTTCACCTGCCAATAAACCATTAACTAGAAATAACTTCGTAGTAAAAATTAGGGTAAACATATTGTAAAGTGATTTATACAATGCTCCTTGCCTCTCCTTTATCACACCTAATCCTCACAACACCTTTTTAATATAGTTGTGGTTTTACTCATTTTGTAGATAAAGCAACCAAAACACAGAGTATAAGGGCCTTGCTTTAAATCACCCCGTTTATTGATGGCACAAACAAAAAATAGAACTCGGATGTCTTATCTAATTTTATTTTCAGTAACACTGGATGCGTTGATCAGGAAACCTACATTCCATTCCTGGATCTGGTTCCACTTCACTGCTTGGCTTTGGAGTAGCCACATACCAATTCCTTGATTCTCCCCATATTTAGCAAGAATATGATGAGACAGATAAGCACTAAATCACCCCCCACCCCCCAACATTTCTATGTGGGAGCATCTATCCTGCCAAGAAACTGAAATGTAACCATTCAACATTGTGTTTATCCGAACACAGTGGACATTCTATAACAGAAATCAAACACTTGAATTAAAGACCTGAAGCTCCTATGGGAGGGTGTCAGGCACTACCAGCTGGTCGAGGAGTGAGTGTGACTAGCAAATTTCAAATACCTTTTTAAAACTTGGAAATAATATGAGCAATTTACCTGCGGTAAAGAGTATATAATATTCATTTTTCATTTACTCATTAACTATTATTTACAAACATCTGAGCTAGACAATTACAATCAGATAGTAATGTAAGATTCTCACAATGAGTGAAGATAGTTAATGGGATACAGGCATGTATAAGTGATATTTCTATGTAGGGAGTTGCCAGACATTTTACAAAAGAGTTAACGTTTGAAGTAAATATAAAGTTACCAGGAGTGATTTCTGATTAGATATAGGTGTAGAGCTAGGAACATCTAGGCAGAGGAAATGGTATATACAAATGTATAGAAAATATATATGACCCTACCTTAGAACGCAGCTTTAGAAAACCTCAAAAGATGATACTATGAATAGCACAGAGGTTTATAAAAAGATGACATCTGGCAGGGAGAAAGAATCATTTAGTGGGATGAATGGAAGGAGCAGATGAGCCTGCAAAGGTGGTAAACTGAGTTGGGACCAGACCAAGATGAGCCTTATGCATCAGAGGGTTAGAAGTTGTAAAGAAGTTGTAAGCAGGCAGGGTCTTTCTGTTTGTTTGTGAGACCTTGTGGCTCATCCAGTATCTATCAGGAGCCATACAAAGATACAGAGACAATATCTTGCATTGTATAGCAATTAAATCAGCACTTGATATATTTTTTAAATGCCTGTTGAGGTTTCTGGGCCAGGTTTCCGGGCCATTTCACAAGCAATTGGCAGTAATCTTAGAAGTATGTTAGGACTTGGTTGTAACATACTATTTTTTTTTTTTTACTATGCCAGAGAGTTGGGGATTTATCTCCAGGTGATAGAAAGCTGGCAGAGTTTAAAAAGACCATACCATCTTAATTTAAAACACACACACACACACACACACACACACACACAACCCTAATCTAAAAGATTTTACAAAAGAGTTCATTCTTTTATCAACATCTATAAAGTTTCTGAAGTCTAGGTCATGTTATCTTCTCAAAACAGAAACAGATAAGTTAAGACAATGGGCACTTGTCCTAAGCAGCCAGGTTTGCATAACCATAGAATCAAAGAATCCACATACATGATCTTGAACCCAATTGCTGAGTTGTTCCCAAAAGTTCTTATGTCATTTAGAAAGCATTGCAAATATGACCAATGAGAGGGGAATAGAATCACTGATGCAAGAAGAGAATATTAGGAACTAAAGCCTACAGAAACCCAGAACATGAATGCATCTAAGGGACTTCAGGGATTACGGATGATCAAAGACTGATTTTTACTGACCAATTCTTGGTTTGTAATACTTTTTAAAACAAAGCTACCACAGAAACAGAATAGAAATGATGTGATGTTGCAATGCTTTTGTATCTGAGCTTTGAAAGCTCTTGGGAATCTTCTTAAAGAAGACTGAAGACTTCAAATGAAGACCAGGCAGGCAGGCTCCCACGTGGTCAGTTCTGTGCGTGAAACTACAGAGTTGAGTCATTCGCCAGGGAAAGGAACTGGCGCCCCCTGAGAGTCAGGCATTGCTCCTGGCCCTCGGGCCTCTGCTGAATGAGTCTACCCACTCCCTCTGGATCCCTCGAAGGATGATTAAATGAATCAACTTAAGAAAGATAAGGCTGATCAAATGTCAGCTTGAGGTCACAACTGAGAGTAAAGGATGTGGAAAATAGAAACATCGCTCAACTGATTTCTTACAGTTTCCCTGTGGATCAGCCATTTAAACAGAAACATGCAATTGTCCCAGAAGGTCTTGGTCTTGGAAGGTGCCTACATGTACCCAGGGACCTGGAGCAGGCAAGCCCATGGAGGTGGGGGATGCAAGAGAGCTGGAATCTTGGGGACATCAGTTTTACCACATCACAGGTGACAAAGAGAATTAAAATACGAAAGGTCTCATAGAACCCAGGGTTCCCTCTTTAGCTGCAGCCTAGTCCCTTCTCATGCTAATTTCTGGGAAGGTTTTCTCTTCTCCCTCTAGTTTCCTCCCCTTCTATTCACTACACAGTGCAGTTTGCACCCAGGGCTCTTTTCAGGTTAAATTCCTAGAGAGCCAATGACCTTTTTCAAACCTTATCCTACAGACCTTTTTGCATAGCTTAATATTACACCCTTTTCCTTTTTATGATAATAATAGAATGATAGCTAACATTATTGTATGTTAACTATTTGCCTGGCATTATTGGAAACATGCATTAGTGTTGGGTTTTTTTTAAGGAAGTGTAAATTGGCATCTTCTCTGGTGAACAGACTAAGGCCTATGCCTTAAGGTGGGAGCTGAGTGCGGAGTCCTCCTGGGGCTCTGTAACCCCGGGACCACAGATGGACCTGGATATGATACCTGGTGGTAGAGGTTGTAATGTTATTCTCCTCTCTGGCTGTCTGGCTTTGGGAAGGGCCTGTTCCTATATAAAGGCTTCAGAGAAGCAGGGACTATGTGACTGGGCCATAATTGACGCAGGTATGCCAAGACACACCTGTGACCTGGGATTTCTTTCTTTTTTTTTTTTTTTTTTTTTAGTATGTTTGTATTGATTTCAGAGAGAGGAAGGGAGAGAGGGAGAGAGATAGAAACCTCAATGAGAGAGAAGCATCAATTAGCTGCCTCCTGCATGCCCCCCACTGGGGGTGGAGCCCACAACCCGGGCATGTGCCCTGACCAGAAATAGAACTAGCAACCTCCTGGTGCATGGGGCGATGCTCAGCACTGAGCCATGCTGGCCAGGCCTGAGATTTCTTTAGTAATATTGCCTGTCATCTGTTCCCATTCTGCTTCTCTCCATGATCACTTTAAAAAAAATAGATGTTTATTGATTTCAGAGAGGAAAGGAGAGGGAGAAAGAGATAGTAACATCAATGAGAGAAAAATCATTGATCAGCTGCCTCCTGCACGCCCCCTATCAGGGATAATCCGGGCATGTGCCCTGACATGGACTCAAACAGGGACCTCTTGGTTCATAGATCAAAGCTCAATCACTGAGCCACACCAGCCCGGCTCTCCATGATCACTTTTGCGCTGAACTTTGTGTGGCCACACGAGAACAGATCAGCTAAGACCATGAGACTAACAATTTACACACAACTTCAGTTTATTCCAGGGCCGTAGGGCTGTATAGATGGTCCAGGGGTAAGTCTGTAAGGCCCAAACAGAACAGAAATGAAGCATGTCTGTTGAGGTCAACAGGCCCCTGATGGGAGAGAAGGTAATGCCAGATGCAGCATCAATGTCAGATGACTGTGTTCTTTGGTCTGGTAGAGAAACACAGCCAGGGCCCTACGCCTCTGAGGCTGTACTGCAACTACACGCAGTTCCCCGCAGGCCCTGGGGCCTCCCCGTGTCGTTAAGGCAGTTTCTTTGTAGTTTTCATTAGCGTGGGTAATAACTTGCTAATGTGTTTGTGATGTTGTTCCAATCTGCTTCATGTTCTCTCTCTCTCTCTCTCTCTCTCTCTCTCTCTCTCTCTCTCTCTCTCTCTCTCTCCTTTCTCTCAGCCTCTAACAGTATTTAGTAGAAATACCTTCAAGTCTAACAGAAGTAAAATTTCATTAGATTTATTTCTATTTAAGGACATTATTTATCCAGAATGGTAACCTATTTTCTCTCTGCATTCATGTATTAATGGGACCGTATTACCCCCCCCCCTTAATTATTTTATTTGTGGCAGGAAAATAATGATTTCGGGGAAAATCACTTTGCATAAAATTTCCTGAGCTTTCCCCCTGTGCTCAATGAAATGAATTTTGCAAGATTACCCTCTGAGGTGTCGAACATTCCTGCTCAGTACACATGAGGGTGCAATGAACTGAGGTCTGAAAAAGGTCAACATGGAGAGTAGTGAAAGGGCCCTTTGTTTGATGATTTCTGGTGCGTTGTGCTCTGGTCTGTGAACCCGGTGGACCTATCCCATCGGACCTTCATCACCACTCTGCCAGGGCTGTATTGTCAGCCCTGCTGCTAAGGAAACTGAGCTCGGAGACATGGAAGATTTCCAAGACCACACCGTCAGGAAGAGGCGGAATCAATCATTACACTCATGTGTGTCTCACTTGAGAGCTGGTGTTCTTTCCTCTGGGAGATGCTGTCTCTGCCTTCACACTTCCATAGCTGGTTCTGAGCTCAGGACCTTGTGGTTTCAGCAGGTGTCTGAGCTTAGGGGCCCATGGTTTCAGCTGGTGTCTGAGCTTAGGGGCCCGTGGTTTCAGCTGGTGTCTGAGTTTAGGGGCCTGTGGTTTCAGCTGATGTCTGAGTTTAGGGGCCCGTGGTTTCAGCTGGTGCCTGAGCTTAGGGGCCCGTGGTTTCAGCTGGTGTCTGAGCTTAGGGGCCCGTGGTTTCAGCTGGTGTCTGAGTTTAGGGGCCCATGGTTTCAGCTGATGTCTGAGCTTAGGGGCCCGTGGTTTCAGCTGGTGTCTGAGTTTAGGGGCCCGTGGTTTCAGCTGGTGTCTGAGCTTAGGGGCCCGTGGTTTCAGCTGATGTCTGAGTTTAGGGGCCTGTGGTTTCAGCTGGGGTCTGAGTTTAGGGGCCCGTGGTTTCAGCTGGTGCCTGAGTTTAGGGGCCCGTGGTTTCAGCTGATGTCTGAGTTTAGGGTCCCTTGGTTTCAGCTGGTGCCTGAGCTTAGGGGCCTGTGGTTTCAGCTGGTGCCTGAGTTTAGGGGCCCATGGTTTCAGCTGGTGTCTGAGTTTAGGGGCCCGTGGTTTCAGCTGGTTCCTGAGTTTAGGTGGAGGAAGGGGTGATCTGAACACTGACTAAAAGGTCATTACCTGTGCAGGACATTGCATATGTTATTCTGTGTGGGGAAGCTCTCAGGGTGGTAGTAGTAACTCAGGGAAACAAGGGCGCTTTGAGAAGTGGAGTGGCCAGGAGCCACGGCTGAGCAGAGCCTGTGGAACATGGCTGCTGCCTTGGCGACCAGAACATGCCTATTAAATGAATTAGTTAAAGAATGAATGAAACTGCACATAATCATTGAGGGTGTGCCATATCCTTGAGCTTTCTAAAAATGATTGCAAGTTAAATTCAGTAAAAAAATTTTAAATAAAGATTGTAGGCTTACTCTCAAATTTGAATGAAAAATATGTCAACAGTATTAGAAATAATAGCCCTGGGATTGTCTTCTGTACTAGTTCTTAAACTTGGCTGCATTTTGGAATTACTTGGCTTTTTCAAACAATGTGCTCAGGCCACATCCTATAGCTATTATTTGAGACTTTCTGGAGAGCGATTTCTAAAACACCCCAGCTGATTGCAGTGTGGAACCGAATCTTAGATGCAATGATAGAGTATTTCACCCTCCGTGCAACGTGATAGCCAACTGCCCTGTGGTCAGGGTCATAATCTAAAGATCTAGGGTAGACCTTTCTTTGGGGACTTCATAGGCTAGAAATGAAATAACTTGGACAAAGCTGCCTTTTCCCAAAATATAATCTGTGACATATGCAGTGCATATTAGTCACAATGACTGACTAATTAGACGTATTAGTAATAAGTAAATATAAGAAAAAACAGCGCTTGTTGTCAAATATATTTGCAGAATGCCAGGATAATTACACAAGTGTTTGTGTTATTGCTTTTTTAGTTATTGTTTCAACCCCAGGCCTTTTCAGAACATTTGAAGTTCTAGCATGCATTATACCTATCAAAAAGAGGATGTAGTATGTAGTGCTTTCTAAATTTCTCCGTGTGTTTATGTGTGAATTCGATAGAACTAATATTTCATGAAGCAATATCCATATTCTGGGGACAATAACAGCAAAAGGTCAATAAAACCAACCACAGCTTCCTAAGGCCCAGGCAGTCCATGTGTTGCCTTAAATACACTGTTTGATTTGATACAAACAGTAATACTATGAGCAGGTGTTAGCGATGCATTTTATGGAGGAGGAAATAATTGATGCTCTAGAGTTTAAATAACTTGCAATAATTGACAAAGCTGGGGTGCAAATCGGGTCTTAGGATTATTGGTCCAATAACATTTCTTCGTATTAACAGCTTCTGTAGATGTTCTCAATAAAGTCCCTTGCCACTCCAGGGTCAGCCTAACAGCAACTCCTCTCCTCAGGCAGTACTGCCCACTGCCAAACCCTTTGCATTCCTTTAAGCAGGTCAATGATAAGGTTAACATTTCCCATTAAAAACTTTCTGGACTCTGTTTATCTGACTAAATACACTTTGTGTGCGTTGCAGAATAATTGCCCAGGGTCCCCTGTGACCCCTTTCTCACTCTCCTAAGAAACCCACTTGCCCCACCCGTGCCTCACGTTGCTTACACCCCCTTTCCTGCCTCCCAGAGCTCTGAAGTTCCCAGGTATTGTCTTCAAACACACACTCTGGTGACACTGACTCGTTTTTTTTTTTTCTTTTAATGATTGAATGACTGTGCAGGGTACTGCGGGAATATGCATGAAAACTTAATTATACTGCCTGCCTCGCTGAGCGAATGTTGGATAGAAAGATGATTCTGCCTGTGGTGTAAAACATCACAGAGCTCAGATCGGTTCCCCGGCATTTGCACACGGCTGATAATCAGCTCTCCCCATAAACAGGCAGACAGATGAAGCCAGTTATCTGCAAAGGTGTCAGCGTCCTGTGAGCAGCCGCATCCATCTTGACTTCACACTCCCAGAGCAAACTCAGCAGCAGGCTGAGCCTCCCAGATCCTTCGATTGGGACGAGTCCATGATGCTGCCTGGAAATAGTCAACTCAA
Source organism: Myotis daubentonii (assembly GCF_963259705.1). Taxonomy (NCBI): domain Eukaryota; kingdom Metazoa; phylum Chordata; class Mammalia; order Chiroptera; family Vespertilionidae; genus Myotis; species Myotis daubentonii. Next base: position 71,853,664 of record NC_081851.1, on the reverse strand, counting down.
AAACACTTCCTGTTTCTGGACTCACCAGAGAATTAGCTACCATCCTCAGTGGCTTTGTCAGGATGCCAACATTTATGTATGAGAGTGCCCAAACATTAAGCACATTCGACACTTTCAGGTGGAAAACTCTCAGTCTTTCTTGATGCAAAATATTTATTGAGCACCAGCTATGTTCCAGGCACTGTGACAATTACTGGGCAGGGGGTTGGGGGGGCGGATAAAATGGGGCTAGGAAGGTAAATGTTATCATGAAGTCTCAGGATGATTTCCTTTGGATAAAGCACAGATTTTAGTTATGGACCTCATCATCACTCCATTCCATCTATTCAGAAAAGCATCATATTCCCTAACACCCAGCTGTGGGCTAGATGGCTGAGGCCGTTGGATAAGTGATTCTAAGAAAGAGAGACTCTTTTTGGTAAACAAACTGCCATTCATGCCATAAACATTCCCCAGATGCCAACCATATGCATAGCACACTCTAGTCACTGGCCATACTCTGTTAAATAAAACCAAATACCTTTCCTTTAAGCAGGAGAGACACAAACCACGCTAGTCACGGGTAGAGGCATCTACAGAGGGCAGCAGAAAATATAAGAACTACATCTACCTTCGAATCATCATATGTTTCTGTAATTTCCAGGTAGTCTGCAGGGGCAAAGTGGAACAGAGCAATGGAATCAAAATAAGAGGGGCCCACAGGACCCTCTGATGCACTCCTACTTAAATTAGTGCAGCTTCTTCTATCACCCAGAGAACTGACATCGTTTCTGCTCACTTGTATGCTCACCAGCCTCCTTAATGCAGCTTCGGGGATTAAATGTTTCCCAGCAGACAATGCAGGTGTCACCTCTGAGAAACGTGCACACTCTGTTAACACCAGAGGTGGCAGCCAATTCTGGAACTATAATTGGAGCTTTTCTTCTCCATTCCAGTTGCATGATTTCTCTTTCTCTTCGGTGACTTCCCTAACTTTATAAATGAATACAAAGGCCCGGCTTCTTGCTGCAGCGAGGATATTTGCTTAATCCCTTTAGCCATCTGTAAAGCAGGAGTAATACACTCTATCAACTCATCAGCCGTGTGTGTGTGTGTGAGTGTGCATGAGGGCATAATGCAGACACTACGTCTGAGGAAGCCCGCCAGGAAGCACATTTGTGTTTATTTAAAGATTTAAATAAAACAGGGCAAAGGCATGGCTTCTGAGTCTAAAGTAGTTCTCAACTCCGGTTATTCTCATTGCCTGGCACCGGCGTGTGATCGCTGGTCATTCATTTTGATTTCACATGTCCATGGCGTATACTCAGGAAAGTGTACTCCGTGTGGTCCTAGGTTTTGCTTTAGCCAGATTCAAATTCTATCCAGTGTTAATCATTGGTTTTTCAGTAAGTTCTTTATTAACAGCCAAATCCCTTGATTATTACACTTCTCTGAACTTTCTGGTTAATCTTACTTACTAGTCACATAATGCCTAAATACATTGCTCTGAAATGTTCTTGGGATAAAAAGAGCTGATGGTGACAGTAATTCACTTGTAAATAAATGTGTAAATGCCCCCAGTGCATGGGATGCATGCCCAAGTCCCTGAGGTGCTAGGCTGCCAGCCTGTCACCCTATGAGCGGAGGACAACTCTGCCACTAATTTCAGAAGACCATCTTTTATTTTTATGTATTTTTTTTATTTTTGGTTAATCCTCACCTAAGGATATTTTTCCATTGATTTTTAGGAAGAGTGGAAGATAGAGGGAAAGAGAGAGAAACATCGATGTGAGAGAAACACATTGATTGGTTGCCTCCTGCAAGAGCCCTGATTAGGGCCCAGGCCCGGGAGGAGCCTGCAACCACGGTAGGTGCCCTTGACCAGAATGGAACCCATGGAACCCGGGATCCTTTGATCTGCAGGTCAGAGCTCCATCCACTGAGCCAAACCAGTTAGGGTCGGAAGATACTCCTTGATACTATTTAGTCTACTTAGCCTCTTAGTTCTCGGTTTTAGCTAAAGTACGTATTTTATAGTTCGCTTTTAACACATTTATCCTCTTTGCTGTATGTTCTTCCATCCCATTCTCCACAGCTTACTTGCATGTATAAATTCTACCTAATTAGGGCCCAAGTTCAACAGTTTCCTCTTTCCACCTCCTACTGGAGGGTGTGGTGTCCTTGCACATAGCTGGCTGGAAACCCAGCCAGTGCCCACATGTCTGTTTTGAATTGAGGTAGATGTGCTCATAAGGTATTCATCTTGAATGTGTCAAACACACACTGGGAAAGCGCCCTGTCTGTGCCACAGGGAAGCAGACACACACCAGCAGGAGTGTGACGTCTGGCATCCGACTGGCAGGGGTGACCTGTGGGCCCTAACCCTGGTTAGGAAGGGAACTTCGGATAGGTTACCTAACATCCCTAAGTCCTCATTTCCTCCCCTGGGACATTTGGCGGTTTGGGGGGGAGGGTGGGGGGACAGCACTCTGATAGAGACATTAAATGGCAAATACAAGCCAATGCTTCACTCAGGGGTCGGCGAGCGCTCCACCGTTGGCCACTCTAACAATCTTTATTGGGTGTTCAGATGATTACCCAGAGCCAAGAACTGCTGGTTATCAGGTGGAAAAGGCTTTCTTCTCCCCCTTGCCTTTCCAGGGGCTATCAAGGAGCTATTTTCAAAGCCTAGATATAGGCAGTAAGTGGTACTAAAATTGACAGTCCCCCCTTCTAGAAATAGTCCATTATATTCCATTTATATTCTAGTATTTGGGCCTTAGAGTCATCTACAATGTAGAAAGATGGAAACAGTACCAAAAAAGGTTTGAACCCTCTATGGGGCTAGAAAGAGAAAATATTCCTTTAGACATGTAATGAACAAAGTGTGGGAGGTCATGCTGGGGGTGGAAACGAGTCACCCACCACTCCGGCTGCGTCCTCTTTGGTGCAGTATCTCTCTGTCTTGAAGAGACCAGCTTCTTCCAGAAGCAAGTCGGATTGACACTTTTCAGTGGCATAGCTCTCTGCTGTCCTTGCCTGAGATTTATTTCTCCATCCACCTTCCAATCTTGTTTCTCTATATTCAAAAAGTTACCCTGTCCTCACTTGCAATTTTTATGTGCAACCATTTATAATTTTTCATTTTTCTCCCCACATTTTTCTTTCCCTGGTGTCATAATCCCCCCTATTTTCTTCATTGCTATTTCATTTTATCTTGTTTATAATTTATTCTGAAAATGTGCTACTTGTGATAGCCTTATATGAGATGTCATTTCTGTGATGATACTAAGGGCAACCATTCAGGAAATATTATTTCTGCTTCTCTTTGACCACCTCCCACAAATCATCCTACATAATGTTGACTAATTTGTAATCAGCACCTTAAAAAGCAGCCTTCCATCTACAGCATGTAAAGAATGTGATTTTGAATCATTTTGCTCTGACACACATTCTTAAAATAAAGAATTAAATGTGCTTAATGCCAAATAATGGAGGTGACTTTCCAAGGAAGCTGAAGTTTTATTTTCAGGTTCTCTATAATTTGTCTCATTTTTCATGGTCTGCTCACTTCATCCTTCAATATCTTCAAATAACCTTGTTCAATATGTGGGGTAAAATAGTCCATTATATTCCATACAAAGAATTAAAATCCATCCATTCTGAAAGCTCTTGTGTAATGCCTACTGAGACATAGTGAGCTGCAGGGCACAGAGCACCAGATAAGAAATAAGGGGCAAAGCTTTTTTCTTGCCTCTCCTCCCCTTCACTTTGGGAATGTACTTGGTTGAGTAATTGATATGTCTAGAGTTCCTAAAGTGTTATCTCAACCCTAATCCCCAGGAATCTGGGAATCAGGGAATATCATGCACGTGACATGATGTTGTACATAAAGATTTTAACTACTGGACATTACCACCTGGAGGCAATGGAGCCATTTCTCTTATGGCTCCAGCTGAGCTACGAGAGTTTACCCTGAACTCACCACTCCCTCTCCAAACCTTCCTCTCTGTGCTTTTTATGTCAGTACATGATACCACCCACAGGAACCTAGGTATACTCCTGGGGTCTTCACTTTCCCTCAGTAATCATGTCCAGTTAAATAAGAATTTCTATCAATTCTGCTCCATAACCTTATCTCTAACCTATCACTTCTTTTTCATTCTAGCTGTTCATCGTTGTGGTCCAATTCTACTCATTAGATCACTAAGACAGTTGATTAATCCTCCTCCCCACCAACAGTCCTCTATCCCTACAATCTTTTTTCCCTACAAAGAAGACAGAATGACCCTTTTATGATGCAAATAAGATCCTTTTATTCCTCCACTAAATCATTCAATGCTTTCATCTTTAGGATACAGTCTAAACCCACTAAAATGTCTCATAAGGCTGTTCTTGTCTTGATTTTCAATGACATGGTCTTTTTTTTTTCTCAATATGCCATGCTGTCCCTCACCTATAAAACTTTGTTCATCTCATCTCTCTTCTTAGACTACTTTCTCCACAGTCAACCTCCACTCTGCATTTCCATTTACCTTGCCAAATCCTACTCCTTTTTGGTTGAAATGTTACTTTCTATAGGAAGTACTCCAGAATTACCATCCATTAGCTAGATCCCATTGCTATGTACCCTCCTAGCATGCTGCATTTCCCATTAGAGTTATTGATACTGATTATAGTTTCTCTTTTAATTATCCTTCTCCTGGTCTGTAAGCACCAAGAAGCAGAGATAATATCTATCTTGTTCGTCACTGTTTCTCAAGTGCTTAGCACAGTTCCCAATAAACACCTGTCGAGTGAATGGATTGTTATAATTATCCAATGAAAGTGAGAAATGGGTTCCTCCTTCAAGAAGCTTAAGATAATTTTTGACAAATTACTATGATACAATATATGATAAGTGACTAATAATGATAAAGGTAATAATAACAACTGGGCAATGACCTTTGTATAGCATTTATTCCATTCTAGGTGCTCTACTAAGCCATTCACTTATAAGCTCATTTTATTCTCATAACAAGTCTATCAAGTTATAACTTGATAACGTTATTTTATTATTTTTCTCCTGACTGCCAGGGGTTCTGTGACTTGCTGATAGCCACTCACCTGGTATGTGAGAGCCTGCATTAAAATCCAAGGCAATCTGATAATAGAGTTTATGTTCTTAACCTCATTGCTACCCTGACTCCTATTACCTCTATGCCTTTTTAGGCATCCTGCATCCCACTCCATGGCATCATGGGCCATGCCTGGTCTTCCCTTGTCTTTGGGGAAGGGTGACACTGAGCCATCATTGCCCTCCAGCCTAATGGGGGCCTAGGGACCAAGAGGGCTTGCATGCAAACCCAGAAGAGTTTCAAAGGCAAGGCAGCAGTGATTCTTGCCGTATGCTGCCAATGCAAGGTGTTCTCACCCTCATCCAAGCCTCATACTGAGCACATTTTTTTAACAGCGGTTAAAGCTCCAAACTCACCTGTCTGTGATGAGTTTGTGCAATAGATTCATGAGACAGGGAGACCTTGGCCACAGTCTTTCAATTTCATTTTGCTCTAAGCCCCACAGATTATACAGCAGCCCCTGCTGCCAAGGTGACTGATGAGTTCTAATTGCCTAAATCTAATCCTTGCATGCAGTAATAACTCGATAAATATTATTAAATGGATGTATACCAGAGTCTGGCCATAACCCTCCTGGCTTCACATCTCCTGAGTCACAAATGTGGCTAGCAATAAGAAAGAGACAGCTTTGATGTAGTTATGAAATTTTAGTGTTAAATTGAATTGGATTGACTTTTAATAACCAAGTGACAAGATAGTTATAGAATCTGCCCAACATAGTATTAGGATATATATTCACCAGCAGGCAGAGGATACTTCCCTAATGTAGTTGGGCACAGCTATCAGAGAAAAGTTAGACTGTTTCATGCCTGTGCCTCTACTATTTAGTATAGAGCTAGTTAAAAAAGATGGTTCTCGTGGTTGGTGTGTTTTGCCTGGGAAGACAGAAAAACTAGAGGCAAAATAACTTGGAATAAGAATCTGAGAGAAGGTGGAGGGAGTGAGAACACAGGCAAGCTAAAAAAGGAGTGACAAGACAAATAGAAGAAAGTATGGTGGGAAACTTCAGAGCAAATGAGAGGATGACCTGAATGCCTGAGTGTAGGCCAGGTACCTGTAGAAACACTCTTTAAAAGGATTCTGACATTTTCAAAATAAATAGCATTAGACTCACAAGCATAAAGCTTGGATCAGGGTAGGACACTGATTTTAACTTAAATTGGGAAAGTTGTGATATTCCAGTTGTCTCCAATAAGCTTTTTCAATGTTCAGAGCTAAGTGCATTGGAAGCAGTGGGCGCAGGCTCTTGCATGTTTTATGTTTTGTTTAATGAAAAGTCTAATATTAACTTGTGTTTAAGTTTGAGTTGCCTTTGCAGAAAGTTTTTTATAGGTCTTGATATTATCTTTATTAGCTGTCCCATTTTAAGAAGAATTACAATGAATTAAAATGAGTACTTGTTGTTGATTGCCCAATCCCTATAGTGCCTACTGAGGGCCTTATGATTGCTATCACATTTCCATTAGCTGTTACTCTGGGTATAGCTGCTCCTCTGGGTTTCACAGTATCTTATTATCATAGTCGTGGAAACATCTAGACCAGCCCATTCCTCCTGGCTACAGAAGTGAAATAGGACTATATTCAGATGATGGAAGAGGTAACAGAAGATCTAGAACTCAATTCAAAGTAATTTTTATATAGTAAGATAACCATGTCAACCAAAAAGGCCATAGAAACATCCTAACATCCTATACAGTAGAGAGAAATATATGGCAGCTGTTACATAAAAAAGACCAAGGTTTTAGAGGTCACCTAAAGATATAAAACTCATATCATGGATGAGAGTTCACTTTAGGTTATCGGATGAGTAGCCTACACATGGCCTCTCCATGGGCTTTGGGCTTCTCATAATATTGTGGCTGGTGTTTCAACTGGCCAACATGGAAGCTTCGAGGCTTAATAAATTAGCCTCAGAAATCCCAGAACATTGCTTTTCCTCATTCTATTGGCCAAGCAATACCCAAAGGGAAATCCAGACTCAAGGGAACATGCTGGGGTCCAGCCCCAGGGGGTCCAGGGGTTCCCCAAGGTGTGGATGGAGTCTGTGGAGAAGGAAAGACATGGAGGCAGTGTTCAGGTGATCATCATAGCCAGGTTCTTCTCTTTATTGTCATCTAAATCTGTATTTATACTATTTGGTCCCAATCCTATCCATTCTATACAAAAGGCCAGGAGGCTTCCCATCTTCATTCAAAGGTTACTCTATTGTTCCACTAAGCTACAAGGAAGTAACTGAAGGAGGTTATTCTAAATAAAGATTATGTAGCTTAAGCGTGATTGCTCACAGTCAAAGTGATCAACCACCCCTCCAGCACTTAGTTAAAGGGTTCACTGATAAAAATCCTCACCTGGGGAAACAACCCTTCCCAGAGAGGTGACCTTGGTTAAAACACACAGCGCTTAAGAAGGGGAGCAAACATGCCAAGAACAGCATGCCATATACGCCAGGTCCCTTGAAACATCCCTGCAGGGACTGCCTCAAGCAGCCAGGGTGGATCAGCTTCCAGCAGGAACAGAGTCAGATGACTTCTTAATAGAGGAATGTTATGCGTGTACATAGAGGAGGTTCAGACAGTGACCCATTTGAACACAAACTACCAATTACCTATTGGCTTTCTACTGGCATCTATTGCTGATCTCTTTAGCTGATAATACAGAAATCAATTCCTGTTTCCTTTCAATTTAAGCCTGATGACCTCCCTTTGCTAACTCGGTTGCCATTCTGCTCTAGTTTGGGTTCTAGATATTTCAGATTCTGTGTCACCTCCTCCATCAGGCAACCTATCATATTAATCCATCTCCAGATTATGTCACAAGGTCACCTTAACTCTGCTACACAATGTCCAATCCACTCAGAAATTAGGAGAAGCTTTGGAAAGCAAGCCAAAGCCCTCTCTTTTACCACAAAACACTGTCCATTAATTATGCTGGTCTTTCATAGTTATACAGGAACAAATGAGCAGAGTTGACTCCTGAGCCCCCGCCCCCTTTTTTTTAATCAACATGACACATTTTGACCTCTCTGGGTTAAGGTCTGACAAAGAAATATTAAGACACCCATCCGATCAACACTACTTCTTTCATTGCCTTTTTACCTTCCTACAATACTTCAGGACAAGGGTTGGGTTTCTTCTTACTTTCTTCACATCACATTCTCCCTCTTCCTGAACTTGTAGTTGAACCTTGTGTATCATCTCGGAACTAAGAGAGAAGACAGATACAGTCTTATAAGACAAGCTTATTTCACATAAGCTTGCAAAGAAATCTCAGGCATTTTTTCTCTCATATTAAACATTGTTTACAAGCCAATTGTCTCCTTAAAAATTATCTTTATTTTCTTGCTCGCAGACTATATAACTCTTGGCTTAGATTTTGAGATAAAAGGGTGAAACTTAAGAAAAAACTCTAAGTAAGTAAATATCCAACACAGAAGAACGATTAAGTAAATGATGGCAAAGCCACTTAATGGGACACTTGAAGATTTTAAAATATTTGCTTAGAGAGAATAAAGAAGATGGGGAATGTTAATAATTCAATGTTGAATCTAATAGTCTATGTTTGCAATGGAGTATCATTGCCTTTTAAAAAATCATATTTATTCTGTATCCATCTGTACCTTCTTCATTTACATGTATCTTTGTACTCTTAGTTAGGGATGATGCCTAAGGCTCAGTCTTTGTTCTTTTCCAGTGTCACTATCAGTAATCTTACCTCCATGACATTGGCTACCATATTTATGAAGAAGTTCTTAAGACTCAGTACTCTGGCTGCTTTTGTGAGCTTCAAATCTTTGCAGCAATGTGCCTGCAATTCTTTTTGAAAATCCTATCTCTTTAACCAACTGTACCAAACCGAAGCTATCATCTTTCCATCAAGAGTGACATCTCTTTGTTCTATTCCTATTCCTCTCAATAATAATCCATTTTACCAATTTCCGAAGATGCATGATCTCTAATAGTTTTTGACTTATCCTCTCTCTTCTTATCTCCAATCATAGTGCCTGTGTCACCTACTCAGAGCCACTCCCTTGCCTTATTCTTGACAATAGATATTTGCATTGTTAGTTTTTGGCAATATCAGAGGTCCGTTTCTCATGTCTCCAGGTGGAAATCTTGATAAGTATATATTAATAACAGTAGTTCCATTTTCCTTGCCCATAATTGGTTAGGGCTGAACACACAATGCAATCCCTGAGGGAATATCTGCTGAGGAATATTCTAGGAAAGTTTTTAAAATTATTATTTATTCTTAAAAATGACATGGGAGAGAAAGTGCTTTTTCAGTGGGGAAAGAGGTTTCTCAGACATTATAGTATGAGAACGTGATGCTTGGAGCCTTCACAGTTTTCTTGAGAGCCCAGGGATAAGCTGAGGACGAAAGTCACCATTGCTAAGAATGATGAGGAGAAAACAGAAATAATCTAGGCCCTGAATGAGCTTCTGAACTAACCAAACCCCTGGCCTTCTGCATAAATTGAGGTTTTTCAGTTAATTTAGTGACAAGACCATTGAATTACATAAGCAATTCTAATGTTGTGGGAAGAAAATATTCATAAAAATGTAGTTCAAGCCTTAGTTCGTCCACTTAAAGTTCCCTGATGTTAAACTGCTTAGTTTCTGTCTGTTTCTACATCTCTGAATCCAGAACTATATTAATCAAACATTTGGTTATTCTAAATCCAGGAAAAAATGCATATAAAATAACTTTGGAAGGATAAGGCACCATATCAATATAAGGTTAATATTTTATATTGTGAGTTTGATGATTTATTGATTACTTAAGTCACCTGTCCATTACAACTACTGTGTAGCATTTTATTTTCTTCTTTTTGAGGCAGCAGTATGTTAGCTATACCCCCATTTACCCATGTCTCTAAATCACCTAGTCACCAGGTTAATATCCTATATAATAAAAGGGTAATATGCAAATCGACCAAATAGCAGAAGACCGGTTGCTATGATGCACATTAACCACTGGGGGCAGACATTCAGTGCAGGAGCTGCCCCCTGGTGGTCAGTGTGCTCCCACAGGGGGGGCTCCGCTCAGCCACAGTGGCAGGGCCCTCTCCTGCCTCGCGGCAGTGTTAAGGATGTCCCCTGAGGGCTCCCGAAGTACGGACTGTGAGAGGGCACAGGCCTGACTGAGGGACACCCCCCTCAACCCCCTGAGTGCATGAATCTCATGCACCAGGCCTCTAGTTTATAATAATTTTCTTTAGTTGAGTGGTGTGGTATATAAGAATAAAGACAGAGAATTTGAATCAATTACTAGATTTAATTGGTAAACCTTGAACTCTTTGTCCTACAAACATGAAACATGCTTTTAAATTGCCTTTGTAATATTTAGGAACAATAGTGATCATATTCTACTCAATAAAAAGCACAAATAGACTGTAAACAGTAAACACTTTACACATAATGAAATACTGATAACGATTATTTACTAGTAGATCTCCCAATACCAGATCACTAGGAATTGAAAAATAATTTAAAAACCCACTCTGCTAAATAATTATTTCATCAAAAGTAAATAAAACTGTGACAGAAATGTATTTATTAATAAGAACTGTGAAAAACTCCTACCAAACTTGACAAAAAAAACCCAACGTATAACTAAGGGATATTTTATAGATTTACATACTTTTATTTTTTTTTAAAAAGCTTTATATAAGCTTAAGTAAGATTACAAAAGAACAACACAGTAAGTCTTATGCATAACACTAGAAAAAGGGAGTTTAAGATAGGAACATGATTAATACAATTAGAGGAAAAGTCATACTATAATTTATTTACTCAATAGCTACAAATTTTAAAAGACCCACACAAAAGAATAAATTCTAGCAAGCATCATGGTGAAACAACAAAGAAAATATACCTTTATCAGCATTATAAGTGAGAAAGAAGCTATAACCATATATATATTTCCTAAAAATAAACACACTAGGACAGGATTCTTGCACTTAGTTCTGATGTAGAAAATTGCAAGGACTGTAGCGCTCACCTCAAACACCCGAGCAGGTAGCCATCACCTCCCCAACACATTCCTGTGGCCTTCGCAGGGCACTTGAGGAATAGGCCAGAGGTAGGGGCAGTTGGGAAGATAGTGCTGAAAGATCCTCCTTTTCCAGAGTCAGGGGGTCCAAGGGCAGCTAAGAGAGATCCACTCTGAACATTCTGGGCTTCTAGGCTGAGGGGGAGCAGGAGAGCTCTGGTTGTAGCCCCAGCTCTCCAGGCTTCCCCCTGAGGAATCTGGGGCCAGGGTGGGGTCTGAGGGGGGCGGGGCAGGGAAGCTGAGCGACAGATCTGAGGCACTGAGGGTAGACAGGTCCTGAATGACACAGGAGGATGGAGCCTCCTGTGCCGTGGTGACTTTGGCTTATATATACATGAATTCTTCAAAGCAGTACACTTAAGGAGTATGCACCTCATTTAAATTTTCCCTCATTTTAAAACAATGCTTTAGGAAGAGGACTTTGGTCTCAGTCTATTATTTAGAATCAAGGGGGAGAATGTTAGAATGCCCCAGAAAACCCATGCTTTAACTTCTTACAATCATATCCCAAAGATTTAGATACATGAATGTTATGTAATTGTTTACCAAAGCAACATTAGAAAAATGACTATGAGAGATTGGTTCAATGAACTGCAGCACATTTTTTTTATCCTGTCATACTGTTCAGTCATTACACTTGGTATTATAGTTGTGGGTAGAGAAAAATGTCTGCTATTATTGAATTGAAAACAGACTGCAAATCAAGATGTATAGTTTTTTTTTAAATATGCATATAAAAAACAACAGCCAACATAAATGAAAGGATCTAACCTAAAATCTTAATAGTAATTATTACCTGTCTGTTTTTCCTATTGTGCACTTAATTTGTCTTATAATAAGTCTGTATTAAAAACAAGTTATTTTTTCTAACAACCAAATAAGAATACCACCATGATAGTTAGGATGGAGCTCTCCAGGAAAATAGTTGATTCATATTAGTACATAAATTAATGAAGCTGTATGATTCAATATTACTCAATACATTAACATTATGTTAATCGTGTAATAGCTGCTGTTAATAGAATGGTTAAATATTATGTCAATAATAACACTAGTGGCTAGAAAGTCACCAGATAAACTTGAGACATGTGGCCAGTTATGAGAATAAAACGAAAAGTAATATGCCTGTAGCAGACAATTCAACAACATAAATCACAGATAAATTTTTTTTAAATCAAAACCATAAAGTACACTACAAAATAAAAGCAAAAAATTAGTAATATTCAGAGTAGGGAAAGCTTTTGTAAACATAAAACCAAATGCTGATATTCTAAATAAAAATAGTGATATATTTGACTATATAAATTTTAAAAACTTCTTTATCTCTGAAAAATATATACAATTAAAAATTTATGGAATTATACAAAATTGCTACCTCTCCTGAAGGAGTGACCTTGAGTAGGAGTGATCCCTGAGTAGAATGTGTGTTCTGAGGGCTTCTGCAGGCTGGCTGCAGCTAAAGTGGGAGTGGGCAGCGAGGGGGTGCCTGCTGTGGGTGAGGGCCAAAGTAAAAAAACAAAAAATCCCACCAACAACAAACAAAACAACAGAAACAAACTCATAGATCTGGAGAACAAATGGGTGGTTGTCAAATGGAAGGTTGGAGGATGGGTGAATAAGGGGAAGGAGAATAAGGCCTACAAAATTCCAGTTATAAAAAAGTCACAAGGATGTACAGCACAGCACAGAGAATATCCTAATATATGAAAACCCTGGGTCATAACGACTGGTCACAACTGAGGCTTGACCAACTGGAAGTCAGTCCTGCAGTCACTATGCCCCAGCACTGACTGCTGAGGAGGCTGTGAGTCAAGGCCGGAGAGAGGCCTGAAGAGAGAAGCAGGGACTGATCCATTGTCTCTGTGGCAGCTTTTGATCAGTACTTACCTCTCTCTTGCTCTCCCAGTCTGGCCAGCAGCCACGCCTTCATTTTTCTCCAGGCCTCCACCAGGACTGCTGATCAGCCCCGTCTTTCTGATCAGGCCCTGTTGTTAGGCCCAGAGACGCTGACTGGCATAGGAACCAACAATCAGAACAGATCTGGGTGCTATGAGGAGCGAATAGCTGCCTAGGAGGCAGAACTTTTGATGCTGAGTGGCATAGAAACCAACCAATCAGAACCAAATGTGGGTGCTGTGAAGGACCAATGGCTGTCTAGAAGACAGAGCTTTTGATGCTGACTGGCATAGGAACTGACCAATCAGAACCAAATTGGCCAGCAGAGGAGGGCAGTTGGGGGCGAGATCAGGCCTGCAGAGCAGGGCAGTTGGGGGCAAGATCAGACTGCAGGGGAGAGCTGTTGGGGGCAAGATCAGGCCAGCAGGGGACGGCCGTTGGGGGCGAGATCAGGCCAGCAGGGGAAAGCAGTTGGGGCAACTGGGCTTGCAGGGAAGGGCAGTTGGGGGCAACCAGGATAGCAGGGGAGGGCAGTTGGGGGCGAGATCAGGCCGGCAGGGGAGGTCAGTTAGGGGTGTTCAGGCAGACAGGCAGAGGCAGTTAGGGGCAATCAGGCATTCAGGCAGAGAGGTTAGGGGCGATCAGGCAGGCAGAGGGGTTAGGGGCAATCAGGCAGGCAGGCAGAGGCAGTTAGGGGCGATCAGGCAGGCAGGCAGGCAGGTAAGTAGTTAGGAGCCAGCGGTCCCACAGGGATTGGGCCTAAACCGGCAGTTGGACATCCCCCAAGGGGTCCCCAATTGGAGAGGTTGCAGGCTGGGCTGAGGAAACCCCTACCCCTGTGCACAAATTTCGTGCACCAGGCCACTAGTCTATCTACACTAATAAAAGACAAACATGCAAATTGTACCTTTGCTACACCTTAAGCCACTCCCACCAGCCAATCAGAGTGACTATATGCAAATTAACCCAACCAAGATGGCGGCTGGCAGCCAAGGATCTGGAGCAAGCAGGAGGCTTGGTTGCCCCGGCAATGGAGGAAGCCAAGCTTCCCGCCTGCCCTGGCTGGCTGTGGCCTCCACTAAAGGCAACAAAGTTTCAATTATAGAAGATAAATAAATCCCAGATATCTGCTTCCAGCCAGCCTCCACTGGGAGCTTGGGTGGCTGGGGGTCATGGCCAGCCTACAAACAGCCATCAGCCCCTCACCCAGACTGGCCACACCCTCATGGGGTGAGGGTCCTGCTGGGGGGCTTGGCCAGCCTGCAAACAGCCATCAGCCCCTCACCCAGGCTGGCCAGGCACCCCAGGAGACTCCCCACCCTGATCCAGGACACCCTTCAGGCAAACCAGCCAGCCCCCATCCATGCACCAGGCATATAATAAAAGGGTAATATGCAAATTGACCCTAACAGCAGAAGGACTGGAAATGACTAGTCACTATGACACACACTGACCACCAGGGGCCAGACACTTAATGCAGAAGCTGCCCCCTGGTGGTCAGTGCGCTCCCACAGGGGGAGTGCTGCTCAGCCACAAGCCAGGCTAACAGCTGCCAGCACAGGAGTGATGGCGGGAGCCTCTCCCATCTCCTCAGCAGCGCTAAGGATGTCCGACTGCAGCTTAGGCCTGCTCCCCGCTGGCAAGTGGACATCCCCCATGGGCTCCTGAGCTGCCAGAGGGATGTCGACTGCCAGCTTAGGCCCGTTCCCCCAGCTTGGGTGGCTGGGGGTCATGGCTAGCCTGCAAACAGCCATCAGCCCCTCACCCAGACTGGCCACACCCTTATGGGGTCCCAGACTGCGAGAGGGCCCAGGCCAGGGTAAGGACCCCCCCGAGTGCACAAATTTTTGTGCACTGGGCCTCTAGTCCTATCTAATAAAAGAGAAAAATGGTAATTGGCGTACGACGATACCCTTTTCATTGGCTAATCAGGGCTATATGCAAATTAACTGCCAACTAAGACTGGCAGCTAACTGCCAACATAGGCGCAATGCTGGGAGGCGAAAGGGGAAGGAGGGAAGAAGCTGCCTGCCGCTGACTGCAATCGGAAACCCAGGCAGCAGCCAAGAGCCAGAGAACCGAGCTGCCTTTGCTCGGAGAAGCCAGGCCTCCTTTGCCGGCTTCTGTGATAAGAGAACCTGGCCGCCTTTGCCGGCCCTGGGCCAGTAATGGGAGAAGCTGGGTGGGGCAGGGAAGAAGCGGATGTCTGCCTGGCTTCTCAGATCACTGATCACCAGTGATGGGAGAACACCCAGAGGCGGGGCCAGAGGCCAGGCTGCATAGCTGCCTGGGGACACCATCTGGACCCCAGGGACGACGCAGCCAGGCCCCAGAAGGAGACCCAGGGCCCGGGGCTGAGTTGCAGCTGTGGTACGCAATCCAGTGCCTGGGCTGAGGAGACCCAGAAGGAGACCCATGTGCCGGGGCTGTTTTTGCCGCTGGGGCACGCAATCCGGTGCCCAGGTTGAGGAGACCCAGGGCCCGGGCTGCGTCGCAGCTGGGGCACGCCATCCCGTCTGGGGGCGATACAGCCAGGCCCCAGAAGGAGACCCAGGCACCAGGGCTGTATCGCTGCTAGGGCACGCGATCCAGTACCTGGGCTGAGGAGACCCAGAAGGAGACCCAGGGGCCTCGCAAGAGGAGAGTCTCCATGGTCAGATGGCGTGGTGTCGGGACAGGAATAAAGACCCGAGGTGACTCAGATGCCTGGCCACAGGGTTAGACCAGCCAGCAGGGCCTTTCAGTTGGGACTGGGGTGGGGGTGGGGCGAGGGAGGCAAGCTGGAAATACAGAACTACAACTCCCAGGAGGCTTAGCAGCCAGGGCCTGGGTGCCTGGCTGTGAAATCGGATGGGCTGTAGTTTCGCAAGCCACTTTAAACTAGAGGCTTGCAAGGTTGGAAGTTCTGCGTCGGGAGCCAGGGAGAAATGGAGCTGGAGCAGAGAGAGGGGGCCATGGCAGCTGTGGGCTTTGAGGAGTTCTCAGCACCTCCCGGCTGGGAGCTGGTGCTGCCTCCGCTGAAGGTGGTCACATCCTGGAGAGCGAGCTTGAGACCGAAGTGGAGTTCGTGTCTGGGGGTCTGGGCAGCTCCAGCCTCCAGGAGCGAGATGAAGAGGAGGAGGCAGCCTGAGGCCAGCAAGGGCGGCGCCAACAGGAACTCAATCGCAGGAAGTACCAGGCGCTGGATCGGTGCTGCAGGGAGATTGAGCAGGCGAAGGAGGGGGTCCTGAACAGGCTCCATCAGATATAGAGGATAACATGGAGACTCCAGCAGGAGCGGAGGTTCCTCATGAAGGTGCTGGACTCCTACGGTGACAACTACCGGGCAAGCCAGTTCACCATCTTACTGGAGGACGAGGACAGCCAAGGCAGAGACGCCCCCAACCCAGGCAACGCTGAGAACGAGCCTCCAGAGAAAGAGGGGCTGTCCCCGCCCAGGAGGACGCCAGCGCCCACAGAAGCCAGCAGCCCGGCCCCTGGCGAGGGGCCCAGCAGTTGGAAGAGGTGGCGAGTGCCATAGGAAGGGCACTGGGCAGGAGTCCCGCTGACTCCGGAGCTGGCCCCCGTGCAGATAAAGGTGGAGGAAGACTTTGGCTTCTAAGCCCTCGAGGCTCTGGACTTAAGTTGGGTTTCTCGGGGGCCAGACAAGCTGCTGCCCTACCCAACCCTAGCCAGCTCCCCCTTTGACTGACCCCCCAATAAATGGACCCGATGCAAAAAAAAAAGGCTTACAGAGGCATGTTTATAGGATCAAATAGTATAAATATAGATGTAACAGGACAATAAAAAGAGAACCTGGCTATGATGATAACCTGAATGCTGCCTCTGTGTCATTCCTTCTTTGGGAACCCCTGGACCTGCTGGGGCTGGACCCCAACATTCCTCTTCTTATAAGGACTTCAGTGAGATGGGCTAAGGGTCCCACTGGAACTGCCAGAATTTAATGTAATCCCCTCTTTAAAGATCTTATCTCCATATACAGGTACATTCTGAGGTTCTGGGGATTAGGATTTTAACATACATTTTGTTGATTACCCAAATCAGCCCTTAACAACCAGCATGTTTCAGAAAGTAGATTCCTACAGGGTTATTTACCAAACATTCAGAAGTATTTTTAAAAGAGCTAAGCCCCTCGCCCACCATGTGGGCCCCTCCCAGCGAAGAGCGAAGGCCTGGGTTCCGGGCGCCGGAGGAAAACTGGTGCCAGCAGCCAGGGGAAGGGGTCCCCAAGGGGCCCCAGATTGCGAGAGGGCACAGGGTGGGCTGAGGGACCCACCCGAGTGCACAAATTTTTGTGCACCGGGCCTCTAGTATATATATAAAAGCCAAAGCAACCAACCATTCAACTGGTTGCTATGATGTGCACTGACCACCAGGGGGCAGACGTTCAATGCAGGAGTTGCCCCCTGGTGGTCAGTGCACTCCCACAGCCTACAGCCAACCATCTGTGGCCGGCCAACCTCCTATGGTCCCTCTCCCCGGCTGGCCGGCCCCGATCAGCCCCAAGCTGGACTGGGCGAGATGGCCCCAATTGGCCCTGATTACTGGCCAGGCCGAGGGACCCCACCCGTGCACGAATTCGTGCACTGTACCTCTAGTAGTCAATAATATCATATGGTGATATGGTTACTAGACTTATCGTGGTGATCATATCATAAGGTATATAAATGTAGAATCACTATGTCCTACAAATGAGACTAATATAGTATTGTATGCCAACTATAATTTTTTAAAACCTTACATTTCTGGAATTTAAAAAATCTAGGGAAAATATTTTCAATAAATATAACAAAGAGAGTGATGCTTGTATTTTTCAAAATATTATTACAAATAAATTAAACGATAAGATCACTTAATTCACTAAAGAGGAGATATACATTAGTATTACACATGAAAATAGGTAACTGTATTGTTAGCAATCAAAAATTCAAATTGAAACTACAGTGAGTTATACTGAGATTATCAAACTACAAAGATAAAGAAAAAAAACCCTCATAATTTCTGGGGAGGGCTTAGGGATATTGATCACCTCCATCTCTGACAGCAGACTGCAAATTGGAAAAATCTATCTGGAGAATGATTTATGATAACATATGTCAAAAATCCTTACAAATATGCATATTCTTTGATCCATCATTTCACTGCTAAGAACTGAATTTTCCTGGAGGTGTGTTTGCAAAGATAAAAGTCCATGTGGCTTTGTTTATCATAGCATTTTTCAAAAATGGGGTGGGGAGACTGTTTACGAAAAAGAAAACTGAGTAAATAGCTCTTGATATATTCCTACCAAACAATGATGTGAAACTTACAAAAGTTATTTTGTTTTGGAAACGTTATTGTTACTTAAAGGTATATGACAAACAGGTATTAAGCAAACAGAAAGCATAGAAGGATGATGTAATAGGTTTGGAGTTAAAATGCCCAGGTTTGGTTTCCAACTCTGCCTTTCGTTACCTGTGTTTTCTTGGGCAAGTTACTTACGTTTTCTGATTCGCTTATCTGTGAAACAGAGGTAATAGTAACAATCTTATCAAATTTTCTGTGATTTAATTAGTTCATAAGTATAAAGGGAGGTTCCTGGCATGAGCTAAGTGCTAAAATTATTAGCTGTTATCAGTGAGTATTGTAGATATCACTTAAGATATTATTTTTATCATCATGTTATTCCACATCGAAGACACAGAGTGGCTTCTAACTGTGTGGAGATCAAGTCTAATCATTTCCATTTCTCAGAAAACCGTCTGTATTGCACAAAGCAAACAGAAAACTCCTTGTGCTTGGACATATCTGGATGCTTCTGAAAAATTCCTTCTATGGCAGTTCTCCTAGGCATGCCTGCTAGACATGGCTCATCCACTGCCTTCTCACCCATCTTGGACATATGCCCCAATTGCCGTTTCTATCACTAGTGAACCATGGCCCTTCCTCTATTTATCTAGCATACTCCTGGCCTTAACCACTCCGGAGCTATCTCTCCCCTCTCCAGCCCATGGAAATTATCTGAAAAACAAAATTCTCACTTGTAAATCCTTATCATAGATGTATGACTACTAGAGGCCCGGTGCATGAGATTTGTGCACTCGGGGGAGTCCCTCAGCCCAGCCTGTGCCCTCTCCCAGTCTGGGAGCCCTCAGGGGATGTCCATCTGATGGCTTAGGTCCGCTCCCTGCTTAGCGCTGCCACGGAGGCAGGAGAGGCTCCTGTCACCATGGCTGAGCAGTGCTCCCCCTGTGAGAGCAAACTGACCACCAGGGGGCAGTTCCTTTATTGAGCGTCTGCCCTATGATGGTCAGTGCGTATCATAGCAACTGGTCGTTCCGATGTTTGGTTGATTTGCATATTAGCCTTTTATTATACAGGATCTGACTTCCCTTTAAAAAGCCCCCATGGGTGGGCTCAATGCCACTTCTCTCATGAAGCCCATTTACAGCCAATACAGATGCTGTCTTTACAAATTGAACCATGCACTTACCATGTAATGTTAGAGCACATCAATCCTTAAATGTATAGTCTGACCTCTGGCCCCTTGTGGTCCAACATGTGGGAGTATTCGTTTCTCGTGAAGTCATCTCAGAAGGCTTCTAGATGACTCTGATAAAGAGCCCAGCCTCACACAATAGCAGGAAATGACCAGGGAACTTATGAAATAAGATGTCTTCCAGAGATTTATGTCACACTGTTGCCGTCTTTACAGAATCCACAGATTTCTTCACATAGTGCAGATCTGTGCTTTCACTATCATATAAAAAATAAGGGAGAAAGAGACATGTCTAGGGTGCATTCTTTTCTAAGTTGTCTGAAGGCTTAGAAAGTCAGTGAATGGTCTCAGTTTAATCAGAACAAGTTTTCTCATATTTTCTTCAAATAATTTGATGTATTTTGATAATGGCAGGGACCTCAAGGACTTCAAAGTCAGGCAAAGGCTGACCAACTCTCCAAAACACATCCTTCAGTACCTCTCAGACTAACTGCAAATACTTCCCATTTACCTGAAACGGTGACAATACCAAATCACATGGGAAGTAATTGAGAGGCAACTCTTTAGCTCTAAATTCAGAAGTTGGTCAAAAGTCTAATATTTCCAAAAGCTATATCATTTTGAGAAAGTGAAGACTATTACATTTTTCTATTTGTAAAAGAACCTCACAGTATCTTTTATTATATTGTTAAGGTGCTTTGGCTGGTCCTGTGATGCTGAAGGAACGAATCAAGGACATCAGGTTGAGAGTCACAGTGAGACAGATTTCAAACAGGAGAGTTGCTGAGCACTTTACTACCTTTTTTAAACTTCCAAAATAAGAATTGAAGTAATAGGAGAAACATGTAGACTGTAAATAAAATTAGAAAAATAAAGAAGGTTATATAGAGTAGTGTTTATGTATGAACAGTGGTCAGGGATCTGTTCATCTATTAATTCATTTTTTTTTAAAGTGTTTAATTGTCCTGGCCAGTATGGCTCCATGTTTGAGCATCGACCTATGAACCAAGAGATCCCAGTTTAATTCTGGGTCAGGGCACATGCCCAGGTTGCGGACGCGATCCCCAGTGTGGGGCGTGCAGAAGGCAGATAATCAGTGATTCTCATTATTTATGTTTCTACCTCTCTCTTCCTCTCCCTTCCTCAATAAAAACATATCTTAAAAAGTAAAATAAAAATAGGAAGTGTTTAATTGTGCCAGGTTCTGTTCTGGGTGCTGAGAAAGCAGCATGACCAAGGCAGACATGAGCCTTGACCTCATAGAGCTCCCAGTCTAGCAAAGTAGGAGTGCATTTTATGTTTTCATTCATTCGTCAGGAAGCAGCCAATGTCACTAGAACGAAATATTTGCGGGGAGGGCGAATTTGTGATCGACTCTTAGGTCACCTTCACTTTTCTACTTTTGTACTCGTTTTCTCTCCCAGAAGCATGTGAGCCCCCTCAGCGGCAGGTTCTACATGGAGTTCATGCCAGTGCCTGCCTTGTAATTTACAAACAGCTACATCCATATAAAGGTGGCCCACTATTTTATGTGCTGTATTAATCATAGTACACATTCCAGAAACATGTATTTTTAATGTAAAATTACCAGAATTCATTGAACTCAGGCTACCATACTGACCACCTTGTGTCTCCAATTCCAGAGTCTTCTTCCCAGCCCTTGCCCTGCCTCATGTGATACCTTCGCACTCCTCCTAAACCTAGGTAACACTGCACCTTA
The DNA here is from genome assembly GCF_963259705.1 of Myotis daubentonii. Taxonomy (NCBI): domain Eukaryota; kingdom Metazoa; phylum Chordata; class Mammalia; order Chiroptera; family Vespertilionidae; genus Myotis; species Myotis daubentonii. The sequence goes on along the minus strand of NC_081851.1, from coordinate 71,832,423 downwards.
ACTACCTTGGTTCCCTTGTAATTGTTTCACTACTTTTCTCTGTGGTACTTGATGACCCTGCTCAATTCAATTCACTTCAACACAATTCATTTTAATTGATATCTGAGCAACTACCATCTACTGGATACAGTTAGAACCTCTATTTAGATGACTTCAAAGTTCACCCTTCAGCTATCTGATGGGCCTAAACCTAAATTGTCTATTAGACATCATCTCCTTGGTAATCTGTCTTCTCAGCATATCTAAAATTAAACTTAGTATATTTTTTTCTGGAAATAAGAATCTCCCTTCTTCTTACTTAGGTTAGTATGATAAAATTAATAATGTGAACATTATTTAAGCCAACATATATGGACAAACATACAACATACAACATCTATGTTGTAATTAACTGTATCTTAAAAAAATCCTTTAAACTAAGCTTAATTTTATTCTACATACAAGTTTCCTCAAATTGTAAAGTGCTCTTAACTTGCCTTATTGTTTTTATGACTTCCTCCACTTCAAGCTAGAGGCATGCTACATTGCTAGTGACAAGAATAAGTCAGCTTTAATGACTATCCCTTCCTACTGAGACAAGTGTAGTTCCCTCAGTGTGGGGTCCAATGCCTTCACTACAATTGTTTGATTTGCCACTACTGGTCTGCAGATGTCCTACACTCCAAAGTACTGTAGATGTCTTCCTGACTATGATGCGATTTTTTGCTTCTGAATTGTTCGGCCTTCCTTACCCTTCCGTATGCTTACTTTTGTCATTCTGCCTGTTAAAACTCTCCCCACCTTTTAAGCCCTAGTGTAAATCACACCTTCTTGGTGATTTATACTATGATGAAACAAACTTAAAACGAGAAAGAAATAAAGAGCATGGCCATAGGAACATAGAGACTCGAATTAAATCCTGAATCCACCACATTAGACGCTGTTTGATCATTGACAAATTATTTAAAAGTACGATGATAAGGGGGAAAAAGTTCTCTAACTTCAAAATGAAAATAATCCTGCCTTGTACTTTGAAGTAAAGGAGGCGACTATAGAGCACTAGATGACAAATGAGTGGGAAAATGCGCAAAGGATGCTGGGATTCAACATCCTGAAATTTAGGGGATTATTAGCTAAAAATATATCAGGACCCAGGATAAAATGAAAGCATAGCTGTTCTCTTGAAAAAAAAAAAGTTTGTCCAGACAGGGAAAAAGTTTGTATATTTTTCCTCACGTTCAGCGTGAATTGATAAATTTATAATCCAGTAGGCTGGTAATCAAACTCCATGTTCCCACCCTAATACATGGGAAAAGTAATTTCTGAAATATCCAGAGCCATTTAACTCCTGGATACCTCTACCTTCCATCCTCTAACCTGGATGTCAACTTGTACATTTATTCTGGGCCTTTATGCACTTCCAAGTGAAATTATGACTGGTGGCTGAAATGAAGGGGTAGCCCTTAAATGAGTTACAGGATGATGCACTGTAGTAGTCTTAGATATGGGCATAATGATTATGGCAGGGGACTAAATACACATCCTTTAGGTTTATTCTTTTCTGTAGATTAAACAAACAAACAACCCCCCTCTCCCAAAAAACAGTATACAGACAACATGAGCTAGCAAGACAGTTTCTGTAGGGTTACAGGACACTGGTAATTTGGTAATTAGTTATGTATATTCACTGTCCTCCCAGCTACTGATCTTAGAAATTAGACAAATCAAAAAGACCTAATCAAATTTATGCTCCTAATCAATTATATACTGCCAAATATTAACCCATGTTGGCCTCAATCTGATGAATAAATTAAAATATAAATAGCTAAGAAAATACTTGACAACCTAAAATTGTTCTCAGATTATAAAGGATAATCCACCTTGTAAATATTTACTCTAAGAAGCAGAAGAAATCTCAGCATCTAAGTTGGCTTCTTAATAAAATTAAAATAGGCACACTCACAGTATATAAGATAAAAAAAAAAATATGCAATTAGGAGAGCTGAAAACAGCCAGTTTGCCCAGCTAATCCAAATTCAGTAATTTTTATCTGATAGGTCTCTACTGGTTTTCTATTTGTTGTCATAAAGCTTAGATTTTACCAAACCTTTATGAATGTAGAATTCTTATGGTTGGTATTTGGCAATTTTCTATACTTTGATTCCTTAAAACTGTATCCCAACTGCTTTCTCTCTTCCAGGATTTCCTAAAAGTTTATGGTTTGGATATTTTCTTATTTTCTAATGTTTATATAAAATTATTCCTTTTAAATAGTATTTCTGTGGGGAGAGAAGCATTAAAAAAAGCCTGTTTGTAATCTTGATCTAACTTTTCATTACATGTTAATTGTTTTATGCAGGAAAACAATAAATGTTACTCTTAAATTATTACAATTATTAAAAATAAATTTATAAAGGACACCCTTGTGTCCTCTGCTCTGTATTACAGGGGTTGGAAGACTAGAACTACATTTGTTAGACTCCCTTATCAGTTAGACTCTGGGACTGTCTCCCAGAAATCGAAGCAGCAGATAAAGGATGGCCTCTGCCTGGTGTGGCTCAGTGGTCAAGCATCAACCCATGAACCAGGAGGTCATGGTTGGATTCCAGGTCAGGGCACATGCCTGGTTTGTGGGCTTGATCCCCAGTAGGGGGCATGCAGGAGGCAGCAAATCAGTGTTTCTCTCTCATCATTGATGTTTCTATCTCTCCTCCCTTCATCTCTGAAATCAATAAAAAAAATTAAGAATGGAAAAATCGGGGTGAGGAATTAATTCCACCTCCTCACTTTTTCTTCCCTAGCTCTGGGAGTTGGGGATAGTGACTTCCTCTACTTTCTGATCTCTGCGTAGTCCCACCATCCCCAAGAGTTCCTTTAACCCTTTCCAACAATTTGTAAATATGTTTATGTATTAAATGTTCTTCTGTTTAAATTTGTGGAGTGGTTTCCATATTTCTCACTGGCCCCTGGCTGATACATGCAACAAATACAAGGACTATATAAAACAAATGAAGAAATGAACTTGGACAACATTGTGGAACTTTCTGCACTGAAATCCTGGCGCTCCAGATTGCTGCTTTCTCAATGCCCATTCCCCCTGGTCTGCCTGGGGAGCAACCTGACTGCTCTGCTGTAAACTAAGACCTAGAGACGGAGAGGTGGAGAGAGGCAGCGCATCTCTATGCTCACTGCCTAATCCTGCCTCCTCTGGCTGATTTCTGCAGCACATCAACTCTCAAAGATTGCCTTGTGTCACTGCCTGGATACTGCTTGCTTCTGTGCCCATAACAGATGTGGCCTTTACCATGGCCCTCCTATTACCAAAAAGCTTGAAGGATATAGACAAAAGTGATATGACCTTTGAGGTACTAGCTTTGCTGGAATCAGGATTGGTTTCAGATGGGATGTCATATTTTTCATGTGCAGCATTGCCTGCTTGATCTACTCTGTTACATTACTTCTTCTAGTATGTGTCACATTATCTTAGCTCATGCCATCAGTGTTAACAATGAAATGTGCTATGGTTGGAACAGCAGCATTAGATATGGCCACAGATATAGAGCCCTGGGTTTTTATAGAGTCTTGGGAGACACATGAGCTGAATCTTACACCATTAAGTCCTACAGCCACCATAGAAAATACATCATATTTTTTCCAAGAAAAGAAAAATTAGTCAATAGACTTGAAGAAATCACGAGGTAACATTGTGGAGAAAACCACCCCATCAATATTGAATTCTGAGCTCCGATGCCTAGGCTAGGCAATGGCTCTTTACATGCAGCTCTCAACGCCTAGCATGGCAGTCATTTTGGATAAATTTTGCCCTGATGCTTCAGCAACAGCCAAATTCATAGGAGAATCTTTATAGGTTTCAAAGAGAGCCTACATTTAGAAGAATCACCCAGCCTCAGTCTTGCCACTTTGATTTGTATTTAGAATCAGAACAAATTTCTCTTTCTGTTGCCTGTGGATGACACATTCTCCAAATCCATGTCTGGAATTGCTAAATAAGCTTCAAAGAATAGATTTTTTTCTAACCTCATTTTAATGTCTAGACATTTGTGGGTTATTGAATCTAAACAATCTAAAACATCAAGTCAATGTCCCCCGAACCGAATGCAACCTGTAGATTAAGAATACAATCAAGAATTGTAAAATCAGACCCTCAGCACCAAACTCATTGTGGACAAACTGAGAAAAGAAGCTGTTATTTGAAAGCCTTCCAACTAGCAGGAGAAACAAAGGGGATGCAGACAGTCAGCAACCAATCACCAACCAATTTTATTGGTGCTGATATTAGGGCAAAAAGGGTACAAGGGAGGACGGGGGAATCGGGGAAAGTTAAAGAAATTGGAAAAACTGCTCATTGCACCTACTTTCAGATAATACACATTTACATGAAAACCTGTTTCCCACTCACAAAGTACTTAGCAATTTTGCTTTCCCTAAAACTCAGACTATTTTCAGGTTGTTCTATTCCATTACCAATTGATATTAGATGGTATTTTGAAGGAAAAAAATAGACAATCATGTACTTTATAGAGTGGTTCCCCCCCATTTCAAGTACCCACATGGCCCCATACATAGTCATTAGGATATTATTGACCTACTATGCTGTACATCTGAAACTGACACAGGATAATATTGAGTGTAAACTGTCATCTAAAAATGAAAAATGACAATTCTCCAGGGGAAGAGGGTGTGAGGGGTGCGGGAAGAGATTGGACAAAAATCTTACACCTATTGATGAGGACAGTGGGGGGGTAAGGGCATGGGGTGGGGTGGGGTGGGAACTGGGTAGACGGGAGCTATGGGGGGAAAAAGAGGAACATCTGTAATAATTTGAACAATAAAGATTTATTTAAAAAATGAAAAATATTGAAAACATACATGGCACCATGGCCCATAAGAGGAGGCTGTATTTGTGTAGTTGGAGCTGAAGAAAAAGCCTCCTTCCCCCTTTGTCCCTTGTAGCAAAAGGGACGGTTCAGTGCAGGAACCTCTTAGAAGAGGTGCGAGTCCAGTCTTGGAAACTTTCATGTATTCCTTCCTGTTTTTAACAAGTATCTCCTTTAGTCATGAGGAATAAAAAAAAAAAGCTATTTCCCTTCCAGCCAATATTTAACTATCATATTTGTGGTTATGATTGCAGCTCTTCTGAAAGGACTTGGAATGAGCTTCCAGGCTGCAAGGGACTGAATCAAAAGCCCCCTAACAGTTAAAGTGTCCATTAGCTTCTCTACACTTAGCATCGGTCAGAGAGAAGGGCTGGGAGCCCCGGGCGAATTTCTAACTAGCCTAATGAGGAGAGCGATTCTGGGAGCAGAAAAGTTCATTTGCTGTGTTTTCAGCAAGAAGTCACTTCAATCTTGCTCCTAGGAAACACTGACAGGCTTTGTTGGTGAGAAATCATTATGCTGAGAGAGAAATGGAATATTGCTATATGAGGTTTTTAAAGAAAATTCATTTTGATAGATGTCTAACTGTGCATTCAATTAAATTTCATTCTCTTTCTTAAAAAATAGGTGTCAGGTAATTTTACTCAAGTTCTGTAAGCTGAAAAGTGTTATCCTTTCCTTCCAGTTTTTAACATTTCTTTATCAATATGTGTCTTTCTTGTCTCTGTCCTTTGATTATGGGAGCCCTCAATGGAAATAAATGGAGTTCTCCCCTCCTTTTCGGTGGATGTGTGGGTACCTCCCAGAGGATTAATAAGGACCACTCTTTTTGTTGAAAACTGACTTCCATATTTAAATCGTGTAGGCTCTGTGGCCCTGAGAATTGTTTTTAAATACAATGTGCATGACCACTTGCTAGACACAAGTCTGTCCTTCACTGTGATGCCCACTATTTCCTATTTCTCCTGCCACTCTGTAATGGTCGTTTTGAATCTTCTCATAATGATCAAACAACTACTATTCAAAGCACTGCTCCCTCCAATCCATCCTCTGTGCACCCACCAGATTCATCTTTCTGAAATATGGCTTTGCAAGTAATAAACTTATGCTCCCCAAACCCCCAGACCTCCACGTGGCCATGCATCCCTCATTTGGAACCAGCAGCTTCCCCTCTTTATTATCCAGTTTCCAGTAACGGCACTTGCACATCCCCAATCAACCAGACACATATTCATGGAATTGCATCGATTCACCCTCCCATTTTCCTTTACATTCATCAGAGCACTACTGTATTCCAAGTCGTATATGTCAAATCACATTGAATTCTACCTTTGCAATATGGATCTCATTTGCCCACCCCACTCCCTGCCCACTGCCATCTAATTATTTCAGACTTCTTCTATTTTGCCTTGGCTCTTTTAATAGTTTTTTCATTGGTTTCTCTAACACCTTCTTGCTGTGTTCTAGATAATTCACCTATGATAGCCATACTAATTCTGCTAAGGTAAACTTCAACCACATTATTACTGCCAGCAAGACCTCTGTGACTCTCTCATTGTCCACTGGATTTTGTATACATCTCAAAATTTAAATCTTTCCAGAATCTGGTTGACACCTGCATTCCAGGATTGACCTCACACTCTTTCATCATGGCATGCTAAGCTCCCACCCAATATAACCACACACCATCCCCATCATGTCTCATACGATTTTCACTTTGCATCTCCACTCATAACCTCTGCACTTGGAATGTTCTCTCTCAACTATCTCCCCCATAACAATTGTCATCTGTATTCAGATTTCTATCCCACCTGCTCTGTGAAGTCTCTCCTGATACACAAGCCAAGCATGGATTCTCACTTCTTTGAGAAACGGTACTTCATAGTACTTTGCTGGTATGTCGAGTAGAGCAAAAGGAAGAGGAATAATAGGCCTTGGTTTTCATACCAGTGAGATTTCCAAACTCTTCCTTTCTAATCCTCACCCTTTGTGAACAAAAGGTCCTTTGAGTAATAAAGGGCAGAAAAAAAAATATTCAGAATGTCTCAACCCATAGAAATGGGACTTCAAAAAGATTTGAAAGCACTGTGGAGAAAACCAATTCAGTTATCAGATCAAGCTGACCCAGCCTTTCTCTTTCTCAGCTTCCAATATGGATTCATATGAAAATGCTGGGCAGTTTGGACCTGTCATTTAGGAAAGTAATGGTACTAAAGTTAAAATGTTGCTGACAGGTTGTTTCCAGAGCAAACTTTAACTCATTTCCAATTCCTCATGTAAATATAATAGCCCACCTACTAAACCATACTTTTATTTTTATTTTCCTATTTTATCAAGTCTTTATTTTTGAAATTATAAGCAAGCAGAGAACAAGGGCTATGAAGGACTCGCCTTGATATCCTACATGTTCAGGAAGAGACAAAGGGAAGTATCTGATAAATATTGACTGAATTGAGGTCTCCACTGTCAGGCCTCCCCTCATGTCTGACACCAAGACCTATAAACCTGTAGGTAATTAGCAGTGCACTTCGTCTGTAATACATATTGTAGCATTCCCTTTTATTTTTCACCATATATACCCATATCTCAACCTAGCATTAATTTCTCAAACTCAAGGCATGGAATTTATTCTTATGCTGTTATTGTAGCATACATATCCATATATATCGCTACAAAAACCAAGATACACAGATTCAAGAAAGCTTATTCCATGTTTGAAAAAAACACACTAATAATTATTATATTTTATAACTATGTTCATATCAACACGCTGAGAAGAGAAGGAGAACAACAATCAAGAGGTTGCTTATGTGCAAGAGATCGCTTTGAGCCCTTCTAAATGGCTCCTTCCTGTAGATCAGCCAGGAGGACTAAACCCCCCACCTCCCACCAGTACACTCAAAGGGAAGGTTAATGTACGTTGAAGCTTGAGGGGGTCATGGACTCTGAAAGCCTTCATTGGCCATTGTACCACAAGACTCCATATTCTAACAAGTGAGTATCTGAAAATATTTCAAAGGATGACCTTGTATCTCGGGATGCCACTGCAACCACCTACCTCCCCTGACTATTGGTTTTCCCAGTGTTCCTTCCAACCCAGAAACAGTGCTCAGAGCGGTGTCAGTTGCTTCCTCCCTTCTTTTTCATTGGTGCTTCATTCATCCCTGTGTTCTCTCCTGATCCCATCCACCAATAAGCCCAGTGTAAACCACCTGTCACCTTTCCAAACTCTACAGGCTCCTTTGTTTAATTGAGATCCCATAGTTTATCTAAACAAAAGGAATGAAGTTGCAGAGAGAGTTGCTTCTAAAAGCATTAGCCTACGGTTAAACTTTCTCCAGTTTTCAAAATGAAACACACACACACACACACACACACACACACACACACACACACCAAACTCAGTTTTGAAAAGCCATTCACTTCACAGGAGTGGGATTGGGGTGACAGTGAGTGCCTTCCTATGCTTTTTGTAAGATTGGTTGGTCTACTCAAATCCCTTTCAAGAGTCACTTTACGCCCAGCTGGCATGGCTCAGTGATTGAGTGTCCACCTATGAACCAGGAGGTCAGGATTCGATTCCTGGTCAGAGTACATGCCCAGGTTGTGGGCTCATCCCCAGTGTGGGGCATGCAAGAGGCAGCCAATCAATGACTCTCTCAAATTATTAATGTTTCTTTCTCTCCCTCTCCCTTCCTCTCTGAAATCAATAAAAATATATTGTAAAAAAAGATTCACTTTACAAAGTAATTTATTTACGACACTGAGAGATGCAGTGATTTGGCTGATAGGGGACTACAAACCTCACATCTCCAATATTACTCAGATTTTTTCAAGTACAAAAAGGACTACTGCTTTTCATCTCTGAACTCAACCCTGGCGTGGGCTCTTGCTGGAGATAAAGGGAAGCTGTTCTTGGATGCATTTGGGGGATGTCTGTAACTTCTGGCTGTTGCCGATTCTTTGTTTCTGCCTTGCTTCTCCAGCATCATTGTCGGTTTCTAAATTTGTTCTCTGGAGTCAGGTATACATAGCATAGAGAGACCCCAATTACTTGGCTTTGATGCCCAGACAAGAGAGTCCTACCAACTAAGCTTAAATCATTTGGACTTGTCTTTCTGCCAGTATACTGAGCATTCTCTGGATGCTATCCCTGTTATAGAGCTTCACCATCGTGATCAGATTATTGCTTCTGCTGTAAAATAGAATGTGGGCTAGGATCATCACACAGTAGTAGCAACATCCTTACAAATTTGTGTGTTATTTAATCAGTTTCGAAGTTCTCCAACATACACCAGCTATTTGTTCATCAAAATAGCCATGTGAGATGAAGCAGTTGAAGAAAGAGAAGGAGGAGAAAAAGGGGAAGGGAAGGGAAGGGAAGGGAAGGGAAGGGAAGGGAAGGGAAGGGAAGGGAAGGGAAGGGAAGGGAAGGGAAGGGAAGGGAAGGGAAGGGAAGGGAAGGGAAGGGAAGGGAAGGGAAAAACATAAGGTCATAAAGTTGGCTTAGGAATGACATCCAACAGTACATCATGAATGAAAATGCTTAAGCTTTTACTTGCATAAGCAGGGAATAATAATAATAATAATAATAAAGACCACATGTAGAAAAGTAGGTACTAGAGATAAACAGAACAGTAAAGAGAAGGGACCTTTAGTATTTTGTTGTAGCTAAAATGTAGATCTAACAGTATGTTTGTTCATCTAGTGCTTCATGCTTAAATGATATTCTATATTTATTATAAGGTCTGCAGATTTCATTGGAATATTTTCATTACTAGACACACTGACCAATTTCTTGACATTTTGACTAATTAACATGAATACGGTCTATGAAAATGGAGAATTCCAAGCCCCGTTGTCTAGACCTCCACAGCATGTTGAACTAGGGAAAACTTGTGACACTGAGATCATGTGCAGTAAGAAATATAAAATATATGTCAGTATTTCAGGAAACTGCTGGCTTCATCAGTCTGTGTCAGAGAATTAATTTTCAACCGTACATCCCTGCTGATACATCTGCAACCTGAGAAAGTCCAATTTCCCCCCTTCATATGTGTTTAATAGCGTACGAATAGTTCAAGGGCCTGAGCAGAATCAGAGGCCAAGCCAGGGACCCACTTTCTCAGTAACAAGGGGACAGTGACTTTAACCTGCAGTCTTGCATCTTTCTCTCCCCAGGAAAAGTTTTCACACCTGAGTCGGGTGCAAATTGCAGCCAGCAGGGCCCAATGGACACGAGGGACTACCTGCATTGGATGACTTTCTGGCCTCCCTTCATCTCTGCTATCCCCTCCAGGTTGCAGGGGGTGGACTTTGAGCTACCCTTTCTCTCTTTTCACCCTGGCAGAGTCCCAGGGTTGCCAACAGGGCCAAAGGGAAAAATTTTCCACTTAGGAGTTGGAAAAAAAAATAGGAAAGAAGACATATGCAATTTTTAGGCCACTCCAAGTTCCCTCCTAGCTAACTAACCTGCGAAAGTAAGAAGGGAGCCTCACTTGAAGCATTTCTAATTGCAGGCAATGCAAACTTGAGAGTCACATACAAGTGGTTCATCTATTCATAAGTCAAAATGAACTGCTGTGCACCTTGTGTTCAGGGCCCATGTGCTCTGTAATATTGAGCATAAACACTATCCATGTGTCCTATTTATGAAAATTATTAAATAATGATTAGGTCCACATGATGACTGCTTTTCCAGTGTGTCAGCTCATGCCAGAACTCTTTCAGGTCCCTCCCGCTGGCTGTGTGAACCCCAGTAGGAGGGGGCTGGGTGTGGCCCCAGAAAGAGGACCTAGATCATCCAATGGGATGGCACTCCGATTCTCATCTGAGCACAGCTAAGTCACATTTTGCTACTCACTTCCTGAAATCAGCAGGACAGGTGGATGGCTAGAGGCAGCAAGGATGATGAATGCAAATTCTGACCTGCTGGGGTGTCTGTCACACGGCGCGGGTCCCTGGGCTACCTGGGATCGTCAGGTGTAAGTGTCATGCCAACAACCATGGTGATTCTTCCCATTTAGGCAATTCTTCTGTGGAACCCCAGCTACAAGTAATGATTTAAAGAAACGATTTGCCTCCCTTTGCCCGGGTAGTGAAGGTTTTCTCTTATCTTGAGTTCTTTCTGTAGAGTGTCTTCATCATCAGCATAGGAGTATTTACAGAGAAAGGTGAGAGGGGGGAAATGATGACTGAGCAGAGGTACAGACCTGCAGCATGACCTTGGCGGCACCCTCGGGATCTGAGGCCTAAGTTAGAGCAGGAAAAAACAACCAGAGGGCACAGCTTTGCTCAGAGAATGTTCGAGTCTTAACTTTCTGGACGTATATGGCATATCATGTGGGGCAATGGGAACGATGAGTATCAGATATAAATGGTGATGGATCTGTTTCTGTTCTCCGCTAGGGCCTGTGACAACCATGTTACACAAGGACCTGGCTCCTTCAACGTGGGCTGGCAACCAGAGGCACTAGGGACACAACACAGAGTAGAGAATAATGGCATCTGCCTTGTAGAAGGACATGCTATATCCTACACCCTATATTTGTTAATTTTCACAAGGCTTGGGGTAATATATTAACTATTATTATGTTTATCTTGTATCTCATAGATGCTAAGAGACTTGCCCATAATTATTTTGCATGTATGTGGCAGAATCAAGACTTGTACTCAGACCTGTCTCATTCTACAGCTCACCCTTTTTAGAGTCTATAGGTCCCTAAATCTAAGAATGGGGCCCAGGGGTGGAGAAGAGACCATAATCCCAGGCTCCCGATTTAGACAGAACAGCTTGTCATCACTCTGTCTTCCACACACTCTCTTTTCTTTCTGTCAGTTTACATGCTTGGTTCTCAGCAGAAGGTTTTGTTGGAAGAAAGAGGCACGTAGGTAAAGAAATAATATATATTTAGAATAGAATAGAATGAAGTCATTTGAAAGCCACGGTGGTGCTTTAACAATGAAAGAAATATCTCTGCCACACTTCCAACCTCAATTTATAGTTTGCTAAATGCATAATTATGCTGACGTTAGAAAACTACATAGAGTTATTTTATAAACTGGTTTTAGCCATTGTAACTTAATCTCTATTGCCTTTACATGCAGTTCTGAGAACCCCTTTAGGGATTGCTAAATATAGGTTTTAGGGCAAAGAGGCTACAATGTACAATTATCATCAAATTCTGGTGCCCTGACTGGCAAAGAGAGGAAATATGCCCCCCACATAGCACCCGCTCACACACAGAGGTCCTTCCCACCAGACTCTGCCTTCACAAGCCTCAATCTGCTCTGCGTGTGTGCACTGCAGGTTAAAGAATTTAAAGGACTGGCGGGACCTCCCAGTCTGGATGGGATGGTGAGGCAAAAGCACATGGAACATCTGAGAGGTGACAGGTGAGCTGCCCTGTGTAGATTACCTGCACTGGGGAGTCAGGGAGAGAAGAGCAGTGTGGCCTGGAGTGGTCTGGAAATTCAGGGAGAAGACGGGGTCACTGGTCCCCATTAAGTGAACCACTCTGGAGAAGAAAGTGATGCTAGTTACTGAAGGAGGGATCAGGAACGTGCTTGGCAAGCTCCTGGTCTCTAAGGATTCTGGGATATCTCAGCCACCCTTCCTGTGACGATGCAGTGGCTCTCCAGAGAACTCCATTCTGGGTCCTAATGAGAGGGTTAACTTGAAACGCACGCAGATAGGGCAGGGGCCCAGTGGGAAACGAAGGCAGGTGGAACATAGGCAGGGGCAACCACGGCAGTGTGAGCAGCCTAATCACAGAAACCAACCAAGCAGAAATAATCAAATGTTTCTGGACTCAAAGCAGGAGGCATGGGAAAACAAGGGAGGGCCTGCAGCAACAGATGTAGGCGCGCACAGGAACAGAGAAAGTTCAGCACAGGAACCGAGAAAGAACACATAGAAACAGGGGAAGTTCGGGTCCATTGCTGGGCAAGAACAACTGAGGGAATCAATCAGGTGACCACAGATACATACAGAAGTAGGCTTGTAGCAAATACATACCCCTGGACTGCAGGCTTCACAGGAGGCAGCCCACCCTTCCCCCCGCCCCTCCCCGTGCGGGGAGTCTGAATCTGCTTGTAATAAATTTTCCACACTTTTGCTTAAATCTTCCGGTCTGCAGAGCCCATTCTTTGGCGTTGGGAGACACGACTCTGGGAGGAAAAAACCTGGGCTTACTGTTCTGGTTAGGAACAAACTTGCCAGTCAATCACAGGAAACAGGTAATTGGCCAAGTGGGTGTGGTCATAGCAAGTGCAAGAAATCTAAATATATAAACTTCCAAGCAAAGGAAGTTCCCTCTCTTGGCCTCACGAGTGACCCTCTTGGGGCTCCGGCTGCAGGGGCTGCACTGTGGCCGCATGGCCGTGTTGGTCTCTACACATGGGCTGAAGGACATGCATCTGGCCTGGACACTGAACCACGCCCGGCTGCAACGGGGAATGGAAACCCTGGACACTGGCCCTCTTTCTGGCTCTGCTGAACTCCCAGCTGCCCCTCTCTCAGGACTGGCTATGGGAAATGGGACATTGCAACCTGAGGAATGTAACTCGTCTACACCAATAAAATCTATCACCTCTCATCCTCCACGGGGGCTTCTGAAAATGCTCATTTCATCAGCGTCCTAAGAACCCCACAAACAACAGGGGGTCCCCATATGTGTACCCGTCTGGCAGCACTAGGAGCAGTACCAACACCATGAATTAGAGATATCGGAGGTTACATATTGGTCAGGGCGAGTTCTGGCCCATTACCATACACTCACTCATTTAATTTTCCCCACCATCCTCTACGGTTGGCATATCTTTGGCATTATTTATAGATGAGTATACTGAGTCACAGGACAGTTTGGTAACTTGCCCAAGATCACTGTGCTAACGGTGTGGAGGAGTCAGAAGAGATGGTTTTATTTGAAGTTCACTGGACACTTAGAGTTATGAATCCAGACAAACCAGGGCTCTACTCCTGGCCTTCGTCACTGTGGGGATCCCATGACAACTTTTCCTGAGGGTGGAGAAGGGCTTTGCGAGGTGGCGAGAGAGAGGGTGTGCTTGCTATCTGAGGCTGCAAAAAGGAATGTGCTGGAATGCAGGGGGGGTGGGGGGGGGGGCTGGCTTGCCCAGATCCCCGATGTTCTCGGCACAATACTCAGACTAAGGAAAACCCAAGAATATACACCAGATGATGCTCTTTAAGCACAATTCAGGAAGACTTTACCCAAAGATTTGGGGTAAGTTTTCTCCTTCCTGGAGAACACTCACTTTGTAAAAGAGCAAATCATGTGGGGATTTGTTAACCCTATCATATAGGTTGACTACATGAGCCACTTACTGGCTTGTAGAACCAGAACAAAGGCTATCAGAAAAGATGAGAAATTTCCAGAGAGTCCCCTTTTTGGATAAATGTCTGAAAATACGATTTTCTTTGTAGGACTTTCTGGCAATTGAGACATAAGAGGAAATAAAACCATATACCTTGTACCCAAGGAGCATCCGAGTTCAACAAGGAGCATAACCAGCTTAAATTTCAGACAACATCACGTCTATTGTGAGTTTATTTATAATAAAACAATTTTCATTCTATCTCATATCTATTTCTATTCTATTGCATATCTGTATATCTGTATCAATTTTTTTCAAAAAAATATATCTTGAAGATATATTATACATATATTATGCTTTGATTGTACATAGTTTTGCATCTTCAATGACTTATCCTATTAGGTCTTCAAAGTGTTTAGTAAAATGAAGCCATATCTGTCTTCTCATGAGTATGATTCTCCATAGGAGAAACTTCTAAGGATATCTGCTATCAGTGCATTCTACAGAAAGTCAGGAATTGGAAATATATGCTACACCATTTCTAATCAAACATGATAGATATAAGCAGGTGTGCTTTTTATTTTCTGACTTTGCAGGGTAAAATTTTTTAGTTTCTGAGCCCGAAACCCTCAGTAGGCTGAGGGACCCCACCAGTGCACGAATCCATGCACCTGGCCTCTAATATGCATATAAGATCTTTGGTTAATCTCTTCTCGCCCTCCACCCTCCACCCTTCCCTCTGAGATTCATCAGTCTGTTCTGTGTTTCCATGCCTGCGTGTTGAGTATCTGTCCCCTGATGGTCAATGTGCATCATAGCTACTGGTCAAACGGTTGCTTAGGCTTTTATAGAGAGAGAGATTGTAAAAAGACACTGTCTCAGGCTCAGATTTGGCCATACAGCAATGAATTAGACATAGCTGCCAGCCTCATTTTACTTGAACAGACAAGCCTAAAATATGTCAGCAGATAGTTAGCTATAAAGAGAGTGAGAGACCACTGTAAAAATAGCAACCAGAAATCTCAGGGCTGCTGGAAAAAGGAGGTTCCAGGGACTGGAAGTACCCCAGAACTAACCCCTGATCTCAGTAGCTAATGCCAAAAATCAGGAGAAAAGGAACATGGGTCAGTCTGGTCCCAGAGAACTCAATGGGCATACATACACACACATACACAGTGTCAATATGAAAACTCCTCCTTTTCTTTCTTCTTTTATTTTTTTAAGGAAAAAAAACACAAATTATTAATGACAGTTGTAGAAAGCAAATTGCTCTGTGTTGGTTTGTCACTGATGGCATTTGCTAATTAGAACAATTAGTTTTACAGCACTAACGTATGCCATAATTATTCTTATTAAAGAATAAATGCGGTCAAAAATGCTTTCCAAATTTCAGCAAAACCCAGATTCTTGTAGGTCAATGATTACAAAAGCTAAAATACATGTATGCCTAAAGTAAATGTGGTGCTCTCCATGATACTAAAATGATCTCCTCACCCTCCAGCCTACAGATGATCTCTTTCATTTCATATTGTTTAGTTACTGACGGTGACCAAATGTATTACATGTGGGTCAGTTGTTGCATCTCAGAATAATCATCTATTACTTGGGGCTACTAACAGCCTAGTTCATAAGACCTAAGGGAATATTTTATTAACAGGATGAGCAAACCATAGCCAGGGTTACTCTGGTTCAAATTAAAATGCCATTTTGTTGTTGTTCATCATTATGTGTGTTGAATATTGTGTCTTTACCTAAGGGATTATGTGAGGTTTGTAATATTTATAAAGAGAACAGCTACTCATCTCAGGGCCATTTCAAGAGCATGTATTATTTATTTCCTGATCTACCCCCTCCAACGTTCAATATCTTTTAAGAACTGTGATTAATAAAACATTCCAATTTGAACAGTGTGGGTTCTATTCACAAAACATGGTTATTCAGCCCATCTCTCTGCAGACATCACCAGGGAGAGTACTTATCACCAAGAAAATGCATAATCAACATCAGATATTTTGAATTAATGATTCTAGGGAGGAGGTTCATTAAACTCTTTGCTCCATCCCTAAGCAGGACTTCTCAATTAAGTGTGAAGAGATTGGGAAATAGAAGGGACTCGCACATTAAAAATGGTGTGTCAAGCTCAGTTAATGCTGTGCTAAAGCCTTCCATTCAAGATCTGTCAAGAAATCATTATCTTTTCTTTTTCTTTTTTCTCTGAGTTTTTTAGAACTGAGGTTTAATGTATTATTGATAGAAGAAAAGGGGTAAGCAACTCCAGACAGTGATTGTGTAGTAAGGCAGCGATTTTAGGTTTGCGTGGATTGCTAAGAGCCTTCCTTCTTTAATGAACAGAGGTGTTGGGGATGAATGGGGTCTGTGCTAATGTGAGCCTGGCAAAGCGGGTCAGAGCCACTGCTCCGTGTGGAAGCGTGTCCAAAGAGCAATTTCCTTGGGCCTCATTTCACAAGATTCACAGTACTGAACCCATAAGAATATTCAGTGTTGCTATGTTTGGGGCGTCAACTGGCATTTTGCATTCTATTTAGAGATAGAGCTGAAATGCAGCAAGTGAATCAATCAACAGGCTGTTATCAAATACATACCTTGTTCCCTCTGCTGATCTCTCTGCCTCAGGAGAGTCAGGAGAGAGGAAATGTGCCCTGCCCATAAGGTCTTTGCCAGAGGATGTGGAAGTCACAGGTTTGGTAAAGCTTTTGCCAGACACTAAAGGGCAAGGTATTGTTGTTGTTGTTTTGAAATCTTGACTCCCCTATGTGCTGACCACAAAAGCTCTTTATCCATATGCTGATAAAGCCACCCAACTCTTAGAGAACTTTAGAATTTTAAAATAATTTGAATTCCTCTTATGTAATCACCCAAAAGTGCTTACATGGTTATTTTTTTTTTTTTTTTAGTCCATCAATGTCAAATCCCTTTGACTTGCATCTATTTATGTTCGTCTGTTCTGAATATCAAACAAAGAAAGCCTGCTGGCACTATGTAGCCTAAGGTTTTATCTAAGAATGCTACTCTCAGAATCGTTTTTTTAAAAATATGTAAGTAAGGGTTTGATATTTGCAAAAAGTATTTAAAAGTATTTCCTATGAATCATCCGAGAGATGCAAATCAAAACAACAATGAGGTACCATCTCACACCTGTCAAAATGGCTATCATCAACAAATCAACAAATGACAAGTACTGGAGAGGATGTGGAGAAGAAGGAACACTCGTGCACTGCTGGTGGGAATGCAGACTGGTGCAGCCACTATGGAAGACAGTATGGAGTTTCCGCAAAAACTAAAAATGGAACTGCCATTTGACCCAGTGACCCCACTTCTAGGAATATATCCCAAGAAGCCAGAAACACCAATCAGAAAGGATATATGCACCCCTATGTTCATAGCAGCACAATTCACCATAGCTAAGATCTGGAAACAGCCTAAGTGTCCATCAGTAGATGAATGGATTAGAAAACTGTGGTACATCTACGGGATGGAATACTATGCTGCTGTAAAAAAGAAGGAACTCTTACCATTTGCAATGGCATGGATGGAACTGGAGAGCATTATGCTAAGTGAAATAAGCCAGTCAATGAAGGAAAAATAACACATGATCTCACTCATTCATGGATAATAAAGACCATTATAAACTTATGAACAAAAATAGATATAGAGGCAGAGCTGCATTGAACGGACTGTCAAACTACAATGGGAAGGTTGGGGAGGGTGGGGGGGGCAGGAGAGGAGGTAAGAGATCAACCGAAGGACTTGTATGCATGTATATAAGCATAACCAATGGACATAAGACACTGGGGAGTAGGGGAGGCCAGGGGATTGTCAAGGGTGGGGAAAAAAAAAAGGAGACATATGTAATACCCTTTGTAATACTTTAAGCAATAAAACAGTTTTTTAAAAAAGTATTTCCTATGAATATCTCGTTTCACATACACTATAGTATGAATATTTATAAATAATATATATGGTAATTATGATCATTTTGACATATGAAGGTAGTGAGTAATTTGACCAAGTTTTCATTGCCGATCAATAGTGGAGGCAGGACTTAAACCAAACTTTCAGCCCCTCCATTCTGCTTCCCTAATGGGCTAGCAGCTGTATTGACTAATCTCTTCCCATAAACAAATTGAAACTTAAAAATAAATAATATTCTTGGTGCAGCCACTATAGAGAAGGTTCCTCAGAAAATCAAAAATATAACAATCATATAATCCAGCAATCCAGAAATGAAAACAGGATATCTGTGCTCCCAGGGATCATTGCAAAACTATTCCCAATAGCAAGATACGAAAACAACCTAAGGGTTTGTCAATAAATGAAAGGATAAAGAAGTTGTGATACATATATAGGGTGTCCTAAAAAATGTATACATGCGCTTTGAATAATTATAAAGGCAGTGTTTATTAAAATACATTTCCTTTTCAAAACTGAGCTATCAGCTGCTAAAGTGTGTATACATTTTTTGGAACACCCTGTATATATTGGAATATTATTCAACCACAAGAAACAAGGACATCCTGCCATCTTCGATAACACGGAAAGACTTTGAGGACATTGTACTAAATGAAATAAGTCAGTCAGAGAAAAACAAATACTGATAGATACTTAAAAAAAAAAAGAAAGAAAAGAAAGGCAAACTTATAGAAACAGAGTAAAAAACTGGTTGCCAAGGACTGAGGTTGCATAATTAGGAAGGGCCAACAAAAGGGTGCAAACTTCCAGCTGTAACATGAATAAGGGCTGAGGATCTCATGTATGACATGGCTTCTGTTGTTGGTAACACTGTATTGCAGAATTGAAATTTTAAGAGAGTAAAACTTAAATGTTCTTACACCCACAAAGAAAGATAAATATGTGAGGTGATCAATGTGTCAACTAACTAAATGGGAGGAATCTTTTTTATAATGCATGGTCATCAGGATCTATACTTTAAACATCTTACAACTGTATATGTTGATTATACCTCAACAACACTGAAATAAATATCTTTGCACATTTACTATGAAAAATAATAATCCTCATTGTTTGGCAAGATTGAATATTCAACACATGTATACATCACACAAACAAAAGCCTGCCAGATGGTTGCAGATGCTGTCTATGTCACAGATTCTATGAAAGGGAGAAAGAGGAGATTTTATACATCGATCAATGCCACCTCACTCACTTTACCCAGGACTTGTGTATTTGCTAGAATAGTAACTTCCCAGAGAAACGGCCTGGGGCAAACTCATCACTGACAGGATATCTAGTTTTTATGATTTTAGAGACAGTCCTCCTAAGCATCCATTTTACAAAACGACTTTGATTCAAAAATTCAACCTATTTCCATGTTCAGACAGAGCATTTTCTATGGCACTGAGGATTTTACACAGCCGTGACGCACAAGAACATCAGCTTCTGGACAAAATGAAGTGGCTGGAGAGCCGTGTTGCCTGACATCAATCACGGGCACAGCTGGGACTCCTGGAGCTGTCAGGGAATGGAATAGAGTCCGTGTTGCTTGGGTGAGCTCCTGACCTGGAGGCCAAGGCCCATCAGCATGAGTCTGTTAGGGTGAACCCACGGCCACTCAGTGGTTTGATCCTAAGCCACCCCAATGCTACTATCGAAGGTCTTGATCACTATCACGGAACGCCAGCGAGCTACAAGGTCAGTCAGCACGAGATCCAAAGTGAAACACACACAGAACTGTCTATCAACCTTTCCCACATGGTCAAGGTTGCATCACCCTGTCACGGGACTCCTGCATGATACGGGACAGGAGGGAGACTCTTTGCCCATCACTTCACTTTGGATGTTGTCTTGCTTTAACTGGTTTTGTCAGTTCAGCTAACACTTCTGACCTGCCAGTGAAACAAGGCCCATATGGCCCAGGGAGATGGTGTGAGCAGAACAGAGACCAGAAAAATTCCAAGTCCTTGACTTTAGATTGCTTTCCTTCTTAGACCACCAGATTCAAAATACAGAAACTCAGGTTTCAGTGCTCTTTTCCCACAAGATGCTGGAGAGTCTGAAGGTTGTTGGAAGCCCAAGTCAAGATCTATAAACCATGTCATTTCTGCCCCAGGCTAATTCTGCCAATGGGATGTTTCCAAGGAGATATTATTTCTCCATCTTCTATTTTCCAAGTTCCCAGGAATTGCTCCCCGCCATCTACCCCCAACTCTAGTTTTTGTTTCCATTTGCTTTTTTACCCATGCAATCTTATTTCTGGAAAATACTAAAGACATGTATTCATTCATTCATCACAGATACTGAGTATCAGTTAATGTAGAATTTTTTAGGCTTGTGAGGGAAATTGTAATAAACTGGTACTTTGACTTTTGAAAGTGCTTGCACATGTGACTTTGGAGTTAAATGAAATGAGTTGATATCACACATGAACATATAGAAATTATAAAGTTACTTTCAATTCTGATAGTCATTTATCACACCCAAGAACCCTGTGTTGAAGGAGCAAGAGAAATAAATTCTCCAACCTCTTTCTCCTCTTCTCTCCAACCTCCTGCTGATTTCAACTAATAGTTCAATCCAAACTGAAGCAGGAAGCAGGGGGCCTGGTTAAAGCATTCCTTAGACATCAGCCTCCTGGAGTTCAGAGAAGGATAGAACAGAGAGAAGTAAGACAAACTGATCTTAGAGAGCACACACATCCCAATGGTGTTTGGAGGGCTTGATTAGACAGGGCTGGCTTCAGAACGTTAATATACCTTCTATGACTGATTGCCTCAAATCTCAATTCTTAAACTTCTTTTTCTAAATTCACTCAGTAGCTGATTTTATCCAATCCCATGGCTTTAAGTACCATCTATATTCTGATGACCCTCAATTTTTTCTTGACCTCATACTGAGTCTCAACTGTGAACTTGACATCTCCATGAGAATGTCTCAAATGTCACCTACCAGCTCCAGGAATCTAATCTATGCATCAACCTTTCTTCCTCCAAAATGTGACTCATCCTTCCACGTTCTCTATATCAGCAAGTGATAACAGCATTCCTCCAGTTACTCATGTCAAAAGTCAGTGAGTTGTCCTTAAATTTTTTTTCCTCATTCCTCATTGCAAGATTATATTCACAATATACCCTAAATTTATCTACATCTTTCCTCCTATACAAATACTGAGTTCAAGATTAGATCAGGGTAAATGCCACAAAATGTCTTTGCTGTATTTCTGTGACCTCCCACACCCAGCCTAGTTATTTCTTCACTAGTGGCTCAGTGCACATTGAAAGGGAATTAATTATAAGAAATATTTTAATATCACTATTTGTCCTTTCTCTATAATAGAAGTGTCAGAGATTAAAGAAAAGTAGTAAAATGTATATGAAAATAATATATACATTTATTAATAAACAATAACAACATGATATAACAACAACAAAGACATGATATAAAAAACAACAAAAACATGATATAAGAACAACATTGATACAAACAATGACTGATAAATTGATTAAACTTATTCTAATATCTCTCTGTATCCACATTAAGAGTCAAAACACATTCAGAGTGCTTGACTAATTTCCCTTGTGATTAAGTATTTACAACTTTAATTTTAATGTCACACGCTCTTCAAACTTAAGAGAAAGCAACATATAACTGACCATGTCCGAAAACGGGTTCAGGTAGGAATATTCCTACTCTGTCTAGAGTTTGTCCTTGTGATTTATTAGTTGTCATTGCAAATGCTGGCATCATGGGAAACTGTCTTCAAATTAATTTAAATGGGAGGCCAGTGTCAGATGGGGACAAATCAATTCTTGAAATCAGAACAACCTCTCCTTCTGCAGATCCTGTTAACATTTCAGCTTTGATTATGTTAGGTCACAATATTTTGATAATAAATCTAGTACCATTACATAGACCCCATTTACTATTAAGATTTCTCAGTAGCATGATGATTGCACCTACTTTCAATTTTAATTTATGACATGGCATTCCAGAAGCTGCAATACTATTAAGAAATTCGATGGGAAAATTTTCCTTTTCAGCATCATCTGTTGAATAGATGGAATCATCACTCAAATAGGTGTCAAAATCTCCATTGAGTATATCCAAAATTTCTTGATTTATGAATATGCTCATTTTTAGGACAAAGAATTACATGTTTAGATATATTTTTAATATTATCTATAGATATACTATTTCCAAAGGTAACTTCAATAATAGATCTGTTACAAATCATGTCATGGGGGATTTCAATAATATCCATTCCTAAAAGAAAACTGCTATCAAGTTTGCCATCTCCAAGTTTTACTAACCATTCACTATAAGCAGAATCCTCTGATCTCATATTTGTTTTTTTTAATATATTTTTTATTGATTAAGATATTACATATGTGTCCTTATACCCACGTTACCCCTACCCCCCCTGCCCCCCCTCGCTCATGCCCTCACCCCCCCCGTTGTCCGTGTCCATTGGTTAGGCCTATATGCTTGCATATAAGTCCTTTGGTTGATCTTTCCCCCTTACCCCCACCCTCCCCTACCTTCCCTCCAAGGCCCGACAGTCCAATCAATGCCTCTCCGTCTCTGGATCAGTCCTTGTTCATCAGTTATGTTGTTCATTATATTCCAAAAATGAGTGAGATCCTGTGGTATTTATCCGCTCTCCAGTTCCATCCATGCTATGGCAAATGGTAAGAGTTCCTTTTTCTTCTTCCTCTTCTTAAAGAATACCTTTCAGCATTTCATATAATGCTGGTGTGGTGGTGATGAACTCCTTTAGCTTTTTCTTATCTGTGAAGCTCTTTATCTGACCTTCTATTCTGAATGATAGCTTTGCTGTATAAAGTAATCTTGGTTGTAGGTTCTTACTATTCATCACTTTGAATATTTCTTGCCACTCTCTTCTGGCCTGCATGGTTTCTGTTGAGAAATCAGCTGACAGTTGTATGGGTACACCTTTGTAGGTAACTGACTGTCTTTCTCTTGCTGCTTTTAAGATTCTCTCTCTGTCTTTTGCTCTTGGCATTTTAATTATGATGTGTCTTGGTGTGGTCCTCTGGATTCCTTTTGTTTGGGGTTCTCTGCGCTTCCTGGACTTGTAAGTCTATTTCTTTCACCAGGTAGGGGAAGTTTTCTGTCATTATTTCTTCAAATAGGGTTTCAATATCTTGCCCTCTCTCTTCTTCTGGTACCCCTATAATTCTGATATTGGTACGCTTGAAGTTGTCCCAGAGGCTCCTTACACTATCTTCATATTTTTGGAATCATTTTTCTTTTTTCTTTTTCGGTTGGGTATTTTTTGTTTCTTTGTATTTCAAATCTTTGACTTGATTCTTGGGATCCTCTTGTCTGCTGTTGGATCTCTGTATATTATTCTTTATTTCAGTCAGTGTATGCTTAATTTCTAGTTGGTCTTTTTTCATATCCTCCAGGGTCTCACTAAATTTATCGGCGGTTTCCATAAAATTCTTGAAAGACCTTATAAACGTAGTTTTGAACTCTATATCCAGTCGTTTGCTTTCCTCCATTTCTGTCATTTGTGACCTGTTTCTTTGTCTCTGCATTTTTTATGCTTCCGTGTTGGTAGAGTAGTTTTGTGTGCTAGGTGTCCTGTAGGGCCCAGTGGCTCAGCCTCCCCAGTTACCTGAGGTGGACACTCTTGGTGCACCCCCTGTGGGCTTTGTGCACAGTCTTGTTGTAGTTATGCCTTGATTGTTGTAGGATCACTGGGAGGAATTGACCTCCAGGCCAATTGACAGTGAGAATCAGCTGTGTCTGCAGTGAGAGAACTTCTGTGCTGAAGACACCCTTCTGGGGCAAGACTTGCTTCAGTGGGGCTTTGGTGCTCACTGAGTCTGCCCCCTGGGTGTGTCCCTTATGGATCTGAGGAGTTGTAATCCGGATGGTCCCCCTCTGACAACTGGGTACACTGGCTCTTGGATCTAAGGAGGTGCTAATTTAGCCTCTGCCTGAGGTTACCCGGCAGGAGCTACAAAGAGAACTGCAGATTCCCCTTCCTTTTTTGGAGTTTGGAGGTGCCCTGATGAGGCCCAGCTGTGAAGCAATGCAAGCTGCTGTGGTGCCTTGGGCCTTCTCTTGGAAGTTCTGGGTCTGTCTGGCCCAGCTGCAATTTGTTAGGTAATTTTCAGGTTGCAAAGGGCCGGGACATTCATATGCAAAAGCCTCTGCTGCAGCCTGGGTGGGGTGGGGTCTCAGGGAATCAAAGGGCGGAGCAAGCAGCTATGGTGGATCCTCAGCCCTGCCCTAAGGGGCTGAGCGTCTCAGTGTCCCGATAATTGCTGCAAGCACCTCTGAGGGAAAGCCGCCCTCAAGTTCCAAGTTCTGCCTGCTGCCAGACAGTCCAGTTTCTCCCCGTATGAGTCCTGGGTCCCCAGAGACTTCCCGGAACTGGAGTTGAGCAGTCGGGAGCTTGTGACTCCCTCCCGATTCAAAAAGACAGCCGCGTCCTCAGGTGCCAGCCCCTTATCGCGAGCGCGAGCCTCCGTACCTCTGCACTTTACTTCCTCAGCTCCTCTGGCTCTCATTGTGCTTTTCTTTCCTTCTAGTTGTAGAATTTCCACTCAGCCAGCCTTCCTGTAGCTCTGGATGATGTCCGTTTTGTCTTTTCGTTGTATTTTTGAAGTTGCTGTGGGAGGCAGCAATTTACCAGTGTTTACCTATGCCACCATCTTAGTTTCTCATATTTGTTTTAAGAGACAACTTTCTGAAACATCCCCAAACACTACAGTACTTTAAACTCGTTTTTATAGCATATGGCACAACACTGAGACATTGTCAAAAATCCCCTCTGAGAAGGAGAACTTTCTCACCAAATGCAACAGTCATATTCATAATTTCTCTTAGTAATCTATCTATGGCATTTATAGCATGACTGGATTCCATGGTGCATTCATCACTAATGAGAAGTTGGGCCTTTTTAATGGTTTTAGCAACTTCACTCTTTATATTGAGTCTAGAAATTGAAGTTTCATTTAATGGAATTGGTCATTTATATTGGGAATGAAAGGTTCTTCCACTGAGCAGTAAATTTGCAGCAATTCCTGTAGATGCTGTGGGTAAAACAGTATCACCATGACCTCTAATATAATGTATTAAAACTTTATAAAGTTTTAATCCATTATATTTTCACTACTGCCTGGACTATCCAAGAAAAAGCATTTGGGGTGTACAGTTTGATCTTCGATGGCAGAAGTTATAGTCGGAAAGGCTGCCAACTGTTCATCGTTCAGAGAATTTATCAAACTTCTGCCTGTTGTCAGGGTTCAGGGTGCAGGTGGATGGGATTTGGGGCTGTCAGGGCATGGACAGCAAGCTGACCAATGGCCAATTCTGCGAGGAATGGGGCTCCTGCCTCCCTGCTGTCAGAGTCTGGGGTGCGGGTGAATGGGATTTGAGGCTGACAGGGTGCCAAAAGTAAGCTCACCAAGGCCCATTCTGCAAGGAATGGGGCTCCTCCCCCCCTGCTGTCAGGATCTGTGGTGCAGGTGAATGGGATTTGAGGCTGACAGGGTGCCAAAAGTAAGCTGACCAAGGCTGATTCAGCAAGGAGTGGGACTCCCACCTCCCTGCTGTCAGAGTTCAGGGTGCGGGTGAACAGGATTCAGGGCTGTCAGGGCGCGGACAGCAAGCTGACCAATGGCCGATTCCTCACGGAATGGGGCTTCCACCTCCCTGCTGTCAGGGTCTGGGGTGCAGGTGAATGGGATTTGGGGCTGTCAGGGCGCCAACAGCAAGCTGACCAAGGCCGATTCCATGAGGAATAGGGCTTCCGTCTCCCTGCTGTCAGGGTCTGGGGTCTGGGTATCCGGCTCCCTCCTCCCTCCCGTCAGGGTCAGGGGTGCGGGTGAACAGGATTCGGGGCTGTCACGGCGCTGACAGCAAGGTCTGGGTCAGTGCTTGTCATAGCTACCGGCTGGTCATCTGGTCGTTGGTCGTTCTGGTCATTACGCTATAACGTTCATTGGGCTTTTATTATATAGGATAGAGCAATAACTGGTGTCTTTTAGAAGGCCCTCTTGGCTTCCCATCTGTCAGACATGCAGTATTATCCACTGAAGATGCCAAGTGAAAGAATGACCCCAGAGATGTAAAGACACTTGCTGAGTAAATGAATGATCCCAGAGGTGTAATGAAAATTAAGAAGCCTGGTGTGCCTAACTTATGGACAAATCCAGAGTTACAGAGAAATTAGTTTCATAGATGCAAAGATCTCAACAATATTTCCTCTTTACACAAGATTTCACTTTCAGAAGAAGGGAAAGTGGCACCCACCTAGCAGAGTGCTTGACCCTGATGTTGAGAGACATCATTGATTTTTCAGAGATTCCCAGATGTGCACGAGTTAATCAAAATTTCAAGGTATTTGTATTAAAGAATGGAGGTAATTATTCATGCCTTAGCTCTAGTCTTGACTAGCTGTTTGAGTCAGATTAGATTTCTCATTCTCCTTGCATCTTAGTTTCCTCATCTGTGAAATTAGGATAATGTCCCTTAAATCACAGGGTTTGTTCATGAAGAAAATAGCTATGAATTTCTTTGATAAAAATAACTTTGTAAGCTATGAAGTATGCAGCCACATGTGCAGAATTGTCATTGTAGTGGATAGCTATCATCTTTCTGTTAACACAACCCCCTCCCTCTTTAATCTGGTAAATAAATCTCCCCATTTAATAACCAAAATTGCCTCTGACCTGCCAGGATAGTACCATTTATCTGTGCCCCTTAACCTCTCCACCTTCCCCGTTAGGGTAGATTCATGACTCATAATATACCAATCCAAATTCTTCCCCAGGATTTTTGAAACAAAATGAGAGGAAACTGTATTTTGCTCCGATTACCTGAAATTTGGGTTAAATTTAAATTCGGGTCATTAAAAAAAATGCAAACAACTCAGTTCTATCTGCTATAGACAGAAGGATTGTGCCCCCTCCCCCAATTCATATGTTAATACCTAATCCCTGATTGAGGATATTTGGATGTGGGCCTTTGGGAGCTGGGTAGGTTGCATGGATGGTGCCCTCATGATTGGGATTTGTGTCCTATAAAAGAGACTCCAAAGATCTCCCTTGCACCTTTCACCTTGTGAAGACACAGTGAGAAGATGGCCATTTTTGAACCAGAAAGCTGGTCTTTATCAGATACCGAATCTCCTGATATCTTGACCTTGAGTTTCAGCTCTTGGGATTGTGAAAAATAAATGTCTATTGTTTATAAGCCAGCCAGTATATGGTATTCTATTATATCAGTAAATGGACTAAAACCGGAACTTATGGTAGTAAGTTCCCCCATTTAGATTAAGAAGCAGGAAGAATGAGCTGACAGCAAGAGAAAAGAATGAAGTGGGCAGAAAGAGTACGTAGATATGAAAATGAAGATGAAGGTCGAACATCCTAGGATACCCACGTTAATTGGGTCCCTTTCCCCCCCAAATCCTATACCCTTTTCTCAAGTTCTATTTGTTAATTTTTAAAAATTTGTTATTATAATCTGTTTCTGGGAGGCATGGGGATTGTAATAAGCAATTATCATTTCTGTTAGGCTGGTTATTCAGGGAAAAGTACAAACAAGCCAAAGCTCAAGAGATGCCTGGGCAGGCTTCGTGACCTTTTTCTAACCACTGGCTTCAGTGTTCACATACAGATCTGAAGCCCAGAAGACAAGTTTTGATTAGAGATATTGATGAAGGTATCATTACAATTAAAATTGCAAGAGTGGTAATTAAAATTACAAAAGTGGATTAGGTCCCCAGGAAATGCAGAGTGAATAGACCTGTGGTTTGTAGATTAAACCTTTGGGATACTAACATTTAAGGCATGGGCAGGAAAATAGGTGCCAGTGAAAAATAGAGTGATCAAGAGTATTAAATCCATCAAAATTCAGTTGGATAAAGTGTTCGTTGCATTTACCAGTTAGAAAGTCACTGAGATGTCAGTCAAAGTGCAGCATCAGTGGAGTGAAAAGAGAAGTCAATTGCTCTGAGTTACAGACTGAAGGTGAGGTAAACAAACGAATGCAGCCAATGAAGCATACTATTCCTAGGAGATTGGCTTTAAAGAGCACAGGAGCAATATCAGCCAGGCTTTGAGAGGAAGAGGTTTCAAGCCTCCTGGGCAGCAGTGATGCTGATGGTGGCTTCCAGTGTCCAGGAATAGAAGTGTTGGTGACCTAAACTGTAGAGTTTAGGGCCAGTGTGCTGTCTGGTGTGGGCATCCTCACCGTATCAGGTCTGCAAGTAATTTGAGCATATTCTTGGCTCCATATCTCTGATTCTGGTTCTCAATTCACCTATATTTTTCTGCTTAAATCATCCAGAGTTAGCTTATTTTGTTTGTAAATGAGTACATCTACCAATAGTGTGGTCTTTGGTGTCTAGAGCAGTGAAAACTAAGATTGATTAATCTAGGAATTGACAGCTCAAGATTCAAACTCTGAAATCTAAGTAATCCAAAAGTAAATGTGTGTTCTCATCAGTCTAGGTTGTTTTCTTTTGTTTATTTCACTGTTTTTCTTCTCTCTCCCCACCCCCCAACCCCCACCTTTCTCTCCTTGAAAGTTTATTTCCCAACAGGAAAATCATCTGTTTTTCTACCACCACCCTCAACTGCCCACAGTTTTTCAACTGTCCAAGTAACTAACCAATGAATGAACTAGGCAACTCAATACAGTTACCAATAATTTATTGATCCTTCTTTTTGTCAGTGGTGTGAGAAATGTGGGGAGTAACAGGTTAATGTTCCCATAACCCCTGAGTTCACAGGACAGCTAGGTAGTCTATTAGAACCATGAGGAGAATAGAGTGATCAAGAGTATTAAGTCCATCAAAATTCAGTTGGATAAAGGATTCATTGCATTTACCAGTTAGAAAGTCACTCTTGGCAGTGTGTACACTCAAGGTGGGCTCTCCCAAGACAGTAAGTGCTCATGTCCACTCAGTTCCTAGGAGCACTTCAGGTCCTTGAATAGGCTGGAGCTACCATGCAAGCCGAGTGGATGGAATAGCAATTAAAACTCAAAGAAACAGTTGGGGATTCACTACCTTCTTTGTTATTTATAGGGTCTCCGGAAACCACATGGGTATCTTGAAAAAAAAAAAAAAAAAAAACCCTTATCTTCCTAGTACTGACTTGATGACATTATGACTTTTCAATTAACCAAAGCATCTCATATTATTTATTGAGAACTCAGTCCTATTTGTGCTACACTTTAATTAGCAATGTATAAAAGAGTATATGCTCACTCACTTATTTAATAAGGCTAGATTAGACAATATTATGGTAACAAAAATTTCTAAATTTCAGTGACTTAGCAAAACAAAGTTTATTTCTCTCTTTTAAAATCTGATGCAAGCTAATGGGACTCTTCTTCACCCAGTGATCCAAAGTACTCTATTTTTGGCATTTTCATTTCCACATGTGGCCTTCAAGATTTCCACTACCGGAGAAGAAAAAAATTGGAGAGTCATGCTTTATCTCTTAAATGTATTGGCTCTGAAGTGATCCATGTCACTTCTGCTCATGTTTTATTTGATAAAGCCGGTCATCTTTCCCTGCTACCTGCAAAGAGGGCTGAGAAATATGGAGGAGCTCATGAAATACGTGATTTCTATTACTGCCTCTTCCTAGACATTTTTGGGAGGTGGGAACTAACTCTTAAAAAGCTTAGGAAATATAAAACAGCATTCATTTTCTCATGCTTTTGATGACTCATTTTTATAAGCGCTATGTACCTGACTCTGCATTTAGGATTGAAATAGAGACAAGAGACCCACCAATCATCTAGCTAGCTAGCTAGCTATGCTTCTATCTATCATCTATATATTTATTTTACAATCTTCAGGGGTAGTAAGACAATATCTGCTTAGTAAATTCTTGTTTCATTGTATGTCCTTCAGATTTTTGTTCAGCTCTTTCCTCTTCAGAAAGCATTGCCTGACCATCTTTTCTAATACTTCACGGTACTCAAGCACTTGTTTTTGTTGCGATTTAGTTTTCTCCAAGGGACTTATTACTTTATCTGCTACGCATCTGTCTCCTGTCTTATTCCCCACAATACATGGTACTCAGGAGGGAAAAATATTTTTTTTTTTTAATTCAGTGCCGTTTCAAAGCTTCCCTCATAATACCTAGAATATAGTAGGCTCAATACATACTTGTTGAATTATATCACTCAAGAAAATCATCAAAGCATGAAAGTGGAAGGGATGATCCATGAGGTTTTAGGTGACAGCATTACTTTCAAAGGTCAGGGAAGGACTGACGGTGGAACTGGGTAGTAGTTGTGCTGGTGTTCACAGAGGCTTTCTTGGAAGAGTCCTTCAAAGTGTGGTGCTGCCACGAAGATGCGTGAGCAAGTGGTGGGCAGAAGAGAAGTACTGTGTACCCTCTGTGACTACATGCTTTGCTCACCAGCTCTCAAGGGGGATGTGAAATTCTTGTATTAGAGTCAGTCACACAGCTTCAGGAGTCTCCCCTATGACCCCAGGACTGTGGGAATGCTGGAAAGACATGCAAACATCTGTGTTTCAGAGACCAAAGTACAGCAGGAATGCATTAGCGTGAGTAAGCTCAGGGTGCAGAGGCAGGTTACAACGGTGGCTCTTACTAATTTTGTTTCTCTCTTTGTTTTTGAGAGAACTCAGCTGAGTAAGTGAAGCAGAACAAAAACACACTAATAGGATGCCTGGAAATGATAAAGACCTAAGTGTCTCTCAAGGGCCGCTACAAATGTTGCCTCCTCTCCTGATCATTTCCCCCCCCCCCCCATGCCCCTCTCTCAGAAGTGCAAGCAGCATTCTCTACATAGGTGAAGTTGCCAAAAGTTAATTAGTCAGTTGCTCAATGTGAAAAGTGAAGGATGTGTTGAAAAAATAAATATAATAAATATACTGGTTTTATGCTAACAGTTTCTAACACATTGTCATGCTTCTTTGTGACCCGGTGCCTAGAACATAGTCAACACTCAATAGTGCTCATTGGTTGAAATGTGTAGGCACAAAGCATTCATTATTATCTCTTTTGAAAGTAATCTTCCTAAATCAGAAGCCTGAGCAGCAGCCCTCCGTAAGATGGTAACATGCCTTGAAAAGCACTAAGTGGTATATTCAGCTCTTGTTTCGAATTTATTGTTCACAGACAGTAGGTATGCATTAACTGATTTTATTTTTACACTAGAATCCTGGGCCCTTTGTACAAGATGGAGAAGTTAATTGGCAGTTAACTCATTCTGATGACAACTTCGGTGTGCTTGAGGGACGTATTTTCATAAATTGCTGCATTTTTGATAGGTTTTACCATGACTGGTTTACTTATAGATTGTTATTATACTCTGGCAGGATTCACTGCCCCTGCTCTGCACAGATGATGGGGTAGAAACTCATGCTTTCTTACTTCTTAGCAACAATGATAATCACAATGTATGTGCCCTGTGTGTTTTCACAGCACAGCAATGAGAGAAGAAACCCAAGAGAGCCCACACTGCCGTCGGAGCATTGACTGTGAAACTAGAACAAAATACTATAATTTCAATGATGCTGTTAAAAGCATCTTGCCTTACAGAGAGGCACTGAAGAAAACACATCCATTAGACATGAACTTTTGTGAGATCTACGAGCAGGCTTCTCCCTAACGGAGGCCAGTAATGTTCCCAGGCTGTTTTCTGCCTGGAAGCAGTTACAACCAGTTTGCTAAATCCCAAGGAACTGAATCCCCACTGGTATGTGAAGACCGATGCTGAGATCGCTGGCCTGGCTTTCATTCTCAATGCCAATGCTGACTGGAGCGTTAGAAGAATCACTACCCTTCTTATAACCTCTGTTCTCTGGTCTTTAAAAAGAGAGGTTTCTGATTCTTGGAAATGTGGGCTGCCTATTGAATTCCTCTTTGAGAATTATGGAGTCTCAGGTAGTGTGGGTGATGATGAGGGAGGCACTGGAAAAGTATGATGCTTCACGGTGTGAACAGTAGAAAAGGAGGCAGTTTGGTCTGTCCCAGGAAGGTGTGCAGCCCTGACCGGGTAGAGCTTTCTAAGTTCATGAAAGGAGGCGGGAACTGTCAAAACAGACAGGTGCTCCAAGCCTCCCAACTACAGAAGGGAGCCTGGGCAGGTGGACTTTCCATTTTCAGAAGTTCCTTCTTCAACTCTTACAACCCAGGATGAAACGATCATGGTAACCAATAGCATTTTCATTATTCAAGTTTCTTCTAGAATGCCTAATTAAAGAACAGTTATTTTGCTTGAAATTTTTAACCAAAAATGCATCACCCATCTACCTGCCTTCTTAAGAAAGGACAGAAGGCACGGGCCAACCTTTCCCAGTAGCCAGGAGTCCTTATGAAGAACATCCATACCATGATGGGGTGGGGAAGTAGCTGGGTCACCAGTCAGCTGCCCCTGCATTGGGCCTTCCCATTCCGGGATCCATTAGAGTGGGAATACAAGAATCTCCTACCTTGTCTCGCTAGTGTATTATGCTTATGCGCATGTGCATGAGAAAGACATCAGCATTTTCCTTAGACTATCCGAGAAGTCCATGTTCAAGTTGTTGGGTAACACTAAACTACGCTAAATGGCCCGGAGAGCGATGCTGTTGTGTCTGAA
The DNA here is from genome assembly GCF_963259705.1 of Myotis daubentonii. Taxonomy (NCBI): domain Eukaryota; kingdom Metazoa; phylum Chordata; class Mammalia; order Chiroptera; family Vespertilionidae; genus Myotis; species Myotis daubentonii. The sequence goes on along the minus strand of NC_081851.1, from coordinate 71,799,622 downwards.
GACCCATAGTAAACAGATGTCACCACCTTCATCACCTAAGCACACAGCGCATGAAAATAGACTGTGTCTTAAAAACATATGGACAAGGAGCTACACTAGCAGTTATCTGCCTTAGTGACTTGAGGAAGTTTTCTGATAAACAGAACTGAATTGCATGGTGGTTAATTAACTAGCAAAAATCCACATGTTAACTTTCCGTGATCTTATTTCTCCTTCATAAACTCCTGGAATCTCCCAATATGAATATTTGCTGCCTTGTGTGCACTAGTCATCTTGAAGTTTGCCTTATTATCCATCACTCCAAGTAACTTAAACTGTGTGTATACTTGCTTGGCCAGAAGCACAATGTAATATCGCGACCTGGCATTTGGGGCTTTGTGTTTTGCTTTTTACTTCAATTACATTGTAACTGGTAAGAATAATGGCAATTAGCAATGTAAAATTTAGAAGTAATTAATAACCATAAGCACATGCTAGACCTATGAAAGGCCAGCCCCCATCTCTAGTCAGTCTCTCTGCATGCCAGACCCTCAATCGTGGTTATTATGTTCTTCTAAATTCCAAAGCTGCAAACACGGCACTTACTTACAGTATGATTTATTACACCAAACCCACGCTCTGCTGAGCCCCTCTGGTTTATTATTAATAAGGTATCTGTGAGGTCACCATCAAATCTCCACAAGATACAGGGTTCCGGGGCACTAGCAAAAAAATAATCATCTTAGCTGGCGGAGAAAACAGGAGTTCTCCCGAATCTGAGTCCAGCGCATTTCACAACATTAAACAAAATCTATGCATTGATAGTTTTGTGTGTGGAGTATCATGTGTTGCAAGTTTTTTTTAACCTCAATGAAAAATTATGCTGATGTGCATAAAAATCACTTAGCTACCTTTATTTCCAGTGGAATTTCAGAGTTCATTCTTGTTATTATAGAAAACATATGTGGTTACAAATTAATGAAATAGTTCTTGGTACGGGGAGATGTTAGGCAAGATTGGAGACTGGATATTTACCAGGGGTTAAGGGAGAACCCATATAACAGAGAAAATACCAGGCTTATCCATGTTTTAAATAAAAAAAAAATGATCTTGAGTGGAGGCAAATGAAGTGATGCCCCAGAAATGTATGGCTGAATTTCAAGATACACCTAGCTGAAAATTATTCTGAATTTACTTGGCTGCTATTATGGGTCCAGTAATGTGTTGTTAATAAGGAGGAAATGTTTTACCCCCCAGATCTTGTCCATAAGTTCACAGTCCACTTGGAAAAATCAAACAAATACTATTTAGGGAACAGCTAGTCACTGGCTGCATCTCATGTTGAGTAGCTGAGGAGGGCAGGAGCGTTCAGGGCAGGTTTTCGGGAGGAGAGAAGGCTTGAACTTCATCTGGAGGTTAGGCATTAGGGGCACGGGGACAAGTAGACAAAGGACTGGAGTGGCTGTGAAGAAATGGAGGAGGGGAAGGAGAGTGAACCACGAGAGAAAAATGCCACCCATTCCAAGCCTACATTTGTGAGTTATTCGAAGTTGTGAACATTAATATATATGTATGTGACAGAAGGGAGCAAGACAGGTACAAAGTGAAGTTAAATATACCTGCCGAGTGGGAAAACTGATTATTAAGTAAGAAAATGAAGAGAGAGTTGGACTATATGAGTCTGACTTCAGGATGCAGAGCTTCACACCAAGAGCCTGGTCTCAGAGTCCAGCACACTCAAGAGGAAATTCTAGCTCTTCTGCCTACCAGCGGGGTGACCTTGGGTAATTCATTTTAACACCCTAAGCCTCATTTTGTCTCATCTATAAATTAAAATATCATTCATCTTACCATTTTATTATAAAGCCTGAATGAGGAGCTACTGGTCAAGTACTTATTCTAGTGCTTGAGACATTATATTTTGATATTAAACTTAGGCATGCTGGGAAAGACAACTTGGCTAGGAAAATGTCTCTATACACAAATGCATTCATTTTATTTATTTTTGTTTTAAGTTTTTAAATATTTTATTGAGAGAGAGAGAGAGAGAGAGAGAGAGAGAGAGAGAGAGAGAGAGATATCAATTGTTGTCCCACTTGTTTTATAAATTCCTTGGTTGATCATTGTATGTGCCCTGACCAGGGATTGAACCCATGACCTTACATAACAGGCGATGCTTTTACCAACTAAGTTATTCGGACAGGGCAACCAGTGTGTTTATTAATACATGTAAATGATTTTGAATCACATAGGTCCTTTTTTATGAGGAAAATTGATACTGGGTTCTCATGGTTCTCACTGGGATGAGCAGAAAGACAGTTTCAGAATCTTCTCTGAGCTCCTGAGAATCAGGCCTGCAGGCAGGGAACAAAGGGGGACACAATCAAAGTGCCCTTTCTTGAGTATTTTTCCTCTTCCAACACTTGGTAGCAAACCTGGACACAGTGCTGTCGGCCTTCTCACTGGGGATAATGTGCACAGGCAGTCATGGGGTCAGTCAGACATGTCCTTGCACTGAGAAGATAGCTTTGCTGAAGACTTTGGACTGTGTCACTGAACAGAAACTGGGAATGGCCTGCGTTCACTGGCCAGTGCTTGGCAGCGGGAGCTCCTTAGGAGTGTGACTTTGTGCTCGAGTCACCTGTGCCCACTTCCCATCCCTCACGGGCTTATCCGCTCCTGAAGGTAGGGTGCTATTTCTTATTTATCTTAGTGACACTACTTCATGCAAAGCAAGCACACTGTTCCTCTCTCCCCTACTTCCTCCCTTTCTACCTCCCCACCTTCCTTCCTGTCCCTTTTAGTATTTACCTAGTCATACTCCAGCCCATCACTGTTTGCTTTGTTGGAATGTTTGGATGTATTTTACTGTCCTGCTGCATAGAATGAGGGTTCTGGGCCCACACAGAAATCTTCCATGATATTATTTTGGGATACAGTTGCCACTATTCTGTGTGTGATTTTAGGTATTTTTTTTTTGCAGGGGGGGTGGGGGTGGGGGGGTGGATAGCAGGAACCCAGTTACAGATTCTTAATGACTACATATAAAATTCCAGCTTTATGGTAAACAAGTTGGAGTGGATGAAAACAGAGATACTGTTGATATCATTATGCAGATTAACAAAGGCCCTTGTCAGGGGCAATGAGAACTAAAGAAAAAGCTGAAGAAGGAAAGAGCCTTCTGAAAGCTGAGAATCATGCCTCAGTCTCTTCATGCCCACTCTCCCCCCTTTAAAACACTCAGAGCAGCCCTCAGAGCAGCCTGATGACAGAGATCCCTGGGTATTGTATTAGCCGGAGCTCTCGAGAATAGATAGATAAGACAGATGATAGATGATGATAGATAGATGATGATGATAGATAGATAGATAGATAGATAGATAGATAGATATTATAAGAAACTGTGTCTCACAATTATGGAGGCTGACAAGTTCCAAGATCTGTGACCAGCATGCTGTTCCAGTCCAAAGGCAGGAAGGAACCAGTGTCCCACTCATAGCAGTAACTCCGGAGGAGTTTCCTCCTCCTGTGTTACTCACCCTTTGGCTGACTGGATGAGGCTCATCTGCATGAGAAAGGGCAACCTGCTGAATTCAGTCTACAGCAGCCATGGGCAAACTATGGCCTGCGGAAATGAATAAAACTATTGAAAAAAAGACCGTACCCTTTTATGTAATGATGTTTACTTTGAATTTATATTAGTTCACACAAACACTCCATCCATGCTTTTGTTCCGGCCCTCCGGTCCAGTTTAAGAACCCACTGTGGCCCTCGAGTCAAAAAGTTTGCCCACCCATGGTCTACAGGCTCAGGTATTAACCTCAACCAGAAACAGCCTCACAGATACACCCTAGTCAGGCCCAACCAAATGTATGGGCCCCCTGTGGCCCAGTCAAGCTGACACAAGAATTACCCATCCCAGGTATAAACGTTGGGCAATCAAGTATGAATGACATAAATGCTCTGACAGTGGGGAGGAAGGCATTCTGCTAATTCAGAGTGTGTTTTGTGCCAGTACCTTGAGAGATGCTTGCCTTCGCGCATCATGTGCACTGAGAGAGAAGCCCAGTGAAGAGTTGATATTTGCAAAATATTTTCCCTGAAATCCACGTTTTATTTCCACTGTTTTCTGCACATAAATCTGGATACGAGGCTTTAGCTAAATACTCAATTTTCTCATCTTATGTCGTGTTAATCTTTTGCTGACCACATAGTGCCTATTGTGAGCCTCAGGTGGAAATGACAAAACCTGCCTCAGCAATCGTTCCTTAAAGGCCAGAGAGAAATATCCACAAAGTGTGATTTTAATGTTTAGTATGGGGTTGTCATCTATCAGGTCCCGCATATTATCTCGGCTTAAAAGATTTCTTCATCCACTGTGCTGACCCAGCTCATGTTGGTGCGGGTGAGATGATGAAAGAAGGCTATAGTGTGCATCGGAGCATATAGTTATCTTCCTGACTTCTTTCCCAAAGCTTTCCTTCACTATTAGCAAAGCAAGAGATGGAAAAAAACAGCGTCCTGAAGCTGTCAAGTTGTTCCCATTGACAGAGACACAGGAGGCTAACCCAGATGGTAGAGGGACAAAATGTGGTTGCACAAGCTAGAGATTTGCTCCTTATGTTTCTACATAATTAATTTCTGAATTTTCCAAATTAGCCATGTGTTTCAGATGTTGTTTCTTCCAGGGTTAAGTCCGTTCTCTTTAAAATGTGTGTGTGTTTATGTGTGTGTGTATTTAAATATAGATCTTTCTTTGCCTGATCTATCCCTAGAGCTTCTTCAACACAGCGATGTAATTCTAGGACAACACAAGTACTGTCTCAACTACTAATACCGGGCACAAGAGAGACATCAGAGGTTCATGCCAAGACCCCGGGTGCCGGGGTCCAGCCCCAGCAGGTCCAGGGGTCCCCAAAGGCGTAGACGGAGTCGGCGAAGAAGGAATGACACGGAGACAGCGTTCAGTTGATCAGCAGCCTAGCCAGGATCTCCAGCCAAGTTCTGGTCTTGATCTCCAGAGAGGCTCTGCTTAGGATCTCCAGCCAGGTTCTGTCCAGGCTCTCCAGTCAGGTTCAGTGTCCAGGTTCCAGTCAGGTTCTCCTGCCAATCTCTGTAGTCAGGTTCAGTCCAGGATTCCTTGCCATGTTCTCCCGCTAGGCTCTGTCTCTAGGCTCCGAGGCCAGTCCCTCTCCAGGATCCTCTGGCATGCTCTCTCCAGCGAAGTTCTTCTGCCTCTAGGCTCCGTGTAGATTCTGTCTTCTTGATTCTGTTCTAAGTTCTGAGTGTTTCTGTCTTGTTACAACTGTATTTATACCAGTTGATTCAATCCTATCAATCTCTATTACAAAGGTTAGGGCGTTTCTTATCTCCATTCCAGGGAGAAAAGATTATGTAGTTTAAGCATGATTGTTCGTAGTTAAAGGGATTAATTACCCGCCTGGCACTTAGATGAGGGGTTTTATTCCCTCCCTAACTTCAGGGGAAAATCCCTACCTGGGGATTCAACCTTTCTCGGAGAGGTGACCTTGGTTAAAACACAGCGCCAAGAAGGTGAGCAAACATATTAAGAACTGTATGCCATATATGCCAGGTCCCTTGAAACAGCAAGGATGGACCGGCTCCCGGCACCCGGGGGGAGGTTCTCATATGTGAAAGGGTTTTAATCTCAATGCAACTTAATGAGATGAAATAGAGTTTCAATATTTTGAAATGTAGATTGACAAATTAATGTGAAACAAAATAAAACAATTTGAAGTAGCACAGAATCCAGATGATCTTAGGTAAGTTTTTCTCAAAGCTAAATAAAGGTGATCACATTATTCTGTACAACCTTGACTTAGCCAGTGAGCTGTGCTGAGGGTTGCAGAACATGCTACAAAGATGAAAACCTTGGGAGCACGCTGCTCAGGGAATACAACATAAAGAAAACAAAGTGATTTTACACCCTCCCCTCATCTATCCTAGCTCCTTTAAGAATTCTATTTGTGTTATTTATTTATTTTTAATTGCATATTTTCTTTTCCATGCTACTCACTCCCACCCCATCCTACCAAATGTAAGCCCTACAAGTTCATGAACATTGTGTCTCTTGTTCATACTTATATTTTCAGAATCTAGAACAGTATCTGGGATAAAGTAGGTCTCTAGGAAACATATTTGCATTAATTGACCAAAACCACTCAAAACCCAACAATATATTTATTCACAATTGAAATTGGGGTGGGGAGAAGCAAGTATATTCAGCTTAAGGAAGAAAAGGGTTAAGAGTCCCCACAGCAAAGAAAGAGTGTCCACTGGGGTAAATGAATGGGACCATTTAACGTTATCTTATTCAGGCTCCCAGTGGCAGGGTTGGAAGTCAGGACCCAGCTGTGACGTAGTGATGGGGGAATATTGAACTGATAGCTTATGGAACGTAATCAGATGTTTATTGATGCAGCAAGTGATCGTCCTCACTCACATGTTACCCTTAACATGCATGGCATGTGAATTGAAGAGTAATGCATTTCTATGGGGGTATCCAATAGTACTGGAACAAAAGGAAATGTATATGTATACATATGCATATAAGTATGCGTACATGTATGTGTATGTGTATGTGTATATGTATATGTATATGTATATGTATATGTATATGTATATGTATATGTAAGAAAGTGCTCCTGTAATTGTTATGCTTTTGTTGAAACTTTTAAGCTTTATCTGAGAGTTTCTATAAGATTCTGCATTCACATCACAATGAAGACTTGTAACAGAGACTGTTCATCACAGAATGTTTTATGTACCAGCCCTTGCTACCTGATATCTCCATCCACTAAACTGATGCCCCCACGCATAAAACTGGGATTGTAGTATTTGAAAGCTTCTGGCCCCTCAAAGTCACAATGATCCCTGGCCTGTACTCATTCAGGTTCTGATTGCAATTTATTTAATAACCATCTCTGATCTGGCCTCATTTAATTCCTTTTTTAAAAATATGTTTTTATTTCAGAGAGAGGAAGGGGGGAGAGAAAGATAGAAACATCAGTGATGAGAGAGAAACATCAATCAGCTGCCACCTGCACGCCCCTTATTGGGGATCAAGCCCACAACCCAGGCATGTGACTTGATCCAAATTGAACCAGCGACCTGGTGCATGAGACAGCACTCAACCACTGAGCTATCCTGGACTGGCCCCTATTGAATTTTGAACTGCAATTCATTTGTTTGTAAAAACTCACAAAAGGCAAAGGCATAGCCTCAGAGGAACAGTTTTCCCAGGTAAAAATTTCAGAACCACGCCAAAGTGATTTTCCTTCCTTGTGACATAACAGGAGAAGGAGGAAGGCCCATCAACCTGTTGAAATGAAATGCTGCTGACTCAGCCTGTGCTTTCATTTGTGTTTATTACTCCTTCCTTATTCCTTATTAGCGTCTCTTCTCATCTCCTCTTGTATGGCCTCTGTCTATTTAAAAGGAAATACATCCAACTATTTGGGGGTGAATACAGTGTACCAAATACATCTTTTAGCATGATGCTGACATATGCTCAACTAGAAATTTCTTTCCATCTCAACCCCTGTCTTAACAGATCAAGGCAAAAGTAAATGAAGGAAATGAATGGAGATGCATATTTTTTCCCAATGAGAAAAGATGTACGAAATAATCAGAATCCTGTTACCCAGATCCTGTGTCTGGGTTTACAGAGACGAAGCCCAGCTCTCTGGCCGAGGAGGACTTGTACTCATCTTTTCCCATGGACTCATCTCTACAGGTTCATAGGCCTGCAATGAACCTCACCCCACTCAGATGTTTGACGTTTCTAACGGGTCTGACATCCTCCAGGACTCCTGCACCACGAATGGCCAGTCTGCACTTTCCTGTCTGGCTTCCAGGCATCACAGTTCCAACAATCTCTAGCTGTAGCTTCCTATCTTCATCTTAGTGTAGCACAGACCACACCTGCAAGTCTTCTTTGCTATAGAGACCAAAACAAATCAACACTGTGATCCACCTGGACATTTGGTGGCTTTGCTCTCTAATAGGGCCTACTGAATATATTTCATGTCATCCATAGAGGAACAGAAAAATCATATATATCAATATCGTCACAAAGAGTTACAATCAAATTGAGGAGCCCTGAAATTGCAGACTCTATTGGTAATGCTAAGTGTAGTAATCAAATGATTAACCTGAATTTGATATTAGGAATGCTAACTGGCAATCAGCTTGGGGCCAATTAGAAATACTGAAGAATTAAAACAAATCAATTCCATTGAATTTACCTCAGATCATACGGCTGACAGCTAAGTGCCCTGTGGTAGCTTTCTCCCCCCGCCCCCCCCCCCCCGCCCCGTTTTATAACCAGTGGACAAGTTTCCACCAACCTCAGTGCCTGGTGCAGTTGTGGACAGGCCCTGTGGGTGGGAACACTGGGAAGTACATTGCTGAGAGCGTAAATGGTAGAAAGCTATAGCTCTCCTCAGGGGAACGGATGGCAGAGTCAATCCATTACTCAAACAATAATTCAATATAGTTTACAGACACCCCCATTTAGCTTCACTCTGCAATAGTTACTTACGTGATGAGGCAAATTTCCAAATGCTCTGATATTGGTAACCACATTCATAAAGAGCATAGCTGATTTTGAGTGGAGAATGGAATCATGTACAGCGATTGCTCTTCTCTCTGGGGAAAAATGCTCTTAGCAACTCTCTTGGGGACCCTTACATCTTCAGAACTATGGTTTTGTGGTACTTTTGTCATTGGTGACACTAAGGGTGGAATCAATTATGAGATTCATCTATGACTCAGTGACCCCTCTGATTGATAGCACATATGCCATTGGAGTTTATGCAAATGTCATATAATTACAATGGTAGTAAAAAAGAATGCAGCCACCTTTTATGGAGTATTTACTCTATGCTAGTTGCATCTAGACATTATTGTATTTAAACATAATTATCAAGTTAAGAAAATAAAGGGACCCTGATGATTTATGACACTATAATATATAGGCTTCATTAATTGCTCCTGAAGTAAGCTGTTCTTTAAAGCTGATAGTTATGATGTTGCCGGTGGAAATAGATTTCCTTTATAGTCATGAGAAAAATATTTTGTGCATCCAAGTACAGGAGGACGCAGTGTAGTGGTAAGATTTATTGGAGCAGAAACAAAGCACTGTCCCAGGTGCCCAGTATTACCTCAAGCTTTGAAGAGAGCAGGCTTTCTTTCAAACTAACCAATCTCTTTCTTGGCTCTCCCCAGGCTTACGCTGGGGCCTCCCCCTAACCAATCTCTTTTCTGGATTTTCTGGGGGTTTGTGCCCCTGACCCAATCTGATGCTTTTCCAGATATTTTTCAGGCTAGACTTCAACTCTATGTCATCGTTTGGTTCCTACTGCACATGCCTCAAAATTTTGCCTCATAGTTTGGTTTCTCCTGCACATGTGTTTACCTCCACCTGCTCCCTCTTGGTTTCTACTGTGCATGTGCCTAGCAAAGGAATTTCCCCCACCGTTTTATTCTCCCCACCATGACCCCACCCCTGGGCAGTCTGTGAATAATGCAATTTCCTAGAGAATCAGGTTTAATGTCCAATTTGGCTCCCTAGTATATTAGGCTTAATATCCACTCCCATTTGCTCCCTTTCTGTATTAATAACTAGGTAGGTCCCTGTATTAACAATGATAGTATCTGCCATTGTGAATGTGGGCTTTAGAGATAGATACACTGTGTTGAAATCATAACTCCATTGTTTACTAAGTGTTTAGCCAAAGGCAAAGACTTAACTTTCTAAGCTTCAGTTTCCTCATTTGCAAAACAAGGATGGCAATAATAGGTACCTCAAAGAATGGTTGCATAGTTGATGCAAGAATTATGATTCTCACAGTGCCTGCCTCATACAAATATTGTGTTATTTGTTATCATTATTATGTATTCACTCACATATTCATTCTTTAAATATCTTCTTGTTGTCTATGATGTACACTAGAAATGATTAGTGTTACTCTTGTAGGTGGCCATTGACGCCATTTCAGTAATGCCAGGATAATTAAGCCCTCCTCAAAAATGCACACTTCATTGGAAAGAGCTGAAAGCTTTAAAACTCATCGTTAATGATCTATTTCTACTCTTCCAATATGGTAGGTACCAGCCACATGTGGCTATTTAAAGTTAATTGAAATGAAATTAAAATCAAAATTGAGTCCCTCGGTTGTACTATCCACATTTCATATGGAACATTTTCATCATCACAGAAAGCTGGATTGGATAGCAGTAGATACCTTTAATCATTTCTTACTAAAGTGCAAGTAACCATGGAATCATTCATTATTTACACCTTTGGGTCAAAGTATGTTCAGATCCTTTTCTAAAACCATGTTTTGATATGGAGACAGGGGAAGGGGACATGTTGGCCCTGAGGGGAAATCCTTTGGATTTTTCCATTTTAAAAATATCCAACTTCTGTGCTATGTGCATACACTTAGAGCATATAAAGTTACGTCTGCAGACCTGACACCTCTGAAAGAAGGCCCTCCGTGCATCCCCATCCTACCATTTTCATTAGCACTCCACTGTTCGACATTCCCCAAGGATACTGGTGTGAGCTAACCTCACTCATGAGGAAAATATATCAGCCCGAGAACAAATGCTCTTGAGAAGATGGGAAATCAATCTCAGAGAGCTTGGTTGGAGTGAGATTGTCTGAAACGCTCCCGTGCCCTTGGGTTGAGCTCCCCTTCCCATATATCAGAAGTAGCAAAAACATAGGGAGGCTCCTTTGGTAAGTTGAGAACCTGCTTTCAAAAATGGACCCAAACTGCACATGCATGCACCCTTCGCTATCAACACACAAAGAAACAATAACACCCAAAGAAGCCAGCAGCTCTATTTGAACAGATCTTGCTCTCCACATGAAAGCAAAACTCATCACTTCCCAGGTTAGAACAGCTGAGACCCATCAACCCACAGAAAACAATTTGTTCAGAGCAGAAGCTGTCACCGGCTATTACGACGTGGAACGTGACAGGCCGCTGCAGGCCTCAGCTCCCTGATTGGGGCAGGCCTGCTCCCATTTTACTTGACAGCTGTGGACATTGGAATAATGCAAAACATAACCTAATCAACAGACTGTGGAAAATCTGAGAGCTGAAGACAGATGTTCAACTGCCTTCACCACCTTTCATATTTAATTATATTTAGGGGGGAGAAAACATGTGATAAGTCCATCCCTTGAAGAAGGCCTGCTTTACTATTTGCTTAATGATGGGGTGAGTCTGGAGTTCCCAGGCAAACCATGGTCCTCAAATGGCCTAAAGCTAAGCTCTGGTGGCAGATGAGCCTGTGCTGAGTCGGCCTGTGTTTCATACAACGATCTGTGCCCTTCGCCTTACTAGTATTTTTAGCTACCTCATTCGACTTCGCTGTTCTTTACCAGAACAGCCTGCCAATGTCAACTCTACACCTAGCGACTGCATGCAATCAGCACATGCCGATCATTGCCAGGCTGAAGGTAAGTACCTTTTTTTCCCCCCATCTCACTTGAAAACAAATGATTTCTCTTTCTTTATTTGGAATCTACAGAGATCTCAAAGAAGTCTCAGAAAAATAATGCTATATCATCTGCTCCAGTGTCTAGTATCAGGAAATGACTTTAATATGTTAACCACCACTCACAATCTTACCTGCCTGTACAGAGCTGGCATACGAATCAAAGGAGTAAAAGGGCCCAGTCTTAACGTCTTCATTAAGGACCTCACAGGGAGTTATGGGGACTGTGGAAAACTAAATAATTCTTGCCTGGACTTCAGTCCAGCCCCTTAATTCCACTCAGGAAAGTGGTCCAGGTATAAGAGAATAGATAATTCATTCATTCATTCATTAACTAGAGAAACTGGACATGTAAAAATTTATATAACATCTAATTCTTAAATATTAATGATTAATTATATTTTCCCAACATTGCATAGGTCCATGGTGTGGAGGCCAAACATGGTGTGACTATATCTCCAATTTTTCAAACTTTGACTTAAAGGAGTTAAGATTTACTAAATTTTACAAAACATGATTTCTCATAAGAGGTGAGGATTTTAAAAAGACTGTTTCTGAAAGGCAGCAAGGCTTGGTGAAATGATGACTGGGCTAAAATTGGGAAGCTGGTGCTCTGCCCCGCTCTTCGGTTTGTCAGCTGAGTGGGAAAATCACACAGTCAGACAGTCGGCCTCTGACTATTTAAATTGGGGTCTCACATGCCCAGTCCATTTCATGTTTTTTGAATATCAAATAGTGAACATGCTTTTTAAACTGCAGAAAGTCCTACTACAAGAAAATATTATCTATTGTTAATTTTTCAACGTGTCATCAACAAAAATGACCAGTGCTTATCATGTATGCCACTCCCTCTCTCTGCCTGAAGATATCACATGTCTGCAAGTGAGAAGGGACAGAGAGGAGGACACCTTATTCTGAGACCTGCCTCATTTCTTGGTCTGATCCTGCATTCATGGGCTTTGTGCTTTCAGATGCCCTGGGACATCTCTCTATCCTTCCATTAAATTATCTCCCCCGCCCCGTTAATGATGGTTTAATGTTTTAGCCCTTGCCAACACATGTCTGAGAAAGAAACATCCGTTGTTGCTGCCCTTTGGGATAGTTTGAATAAACTGTTCTCGACATTTTGGCGAATGATTCGGTATTAAGCACCCCCTCGCTCCCTTGCACCTGCCCTGGTGTAGCGATTGCTATTGGATACGTGCAGAAGTTTTGCAGTGTTCTATTAGAACGGTAATAATCAGAGAGTGCTAGGCAGGAGTGTGATATGAAACTCACACATCATAAAGATGCCTCCAAATTATTATTATAATCTACATCTAAAACCATTTCTATTTCATAGCTCCCTCTGGTAAAAAAATAAAACTCATAATTCAGTTAGGTAGTTTCTAGATGTGGTTGCTATTGAAAGAAACTCAAAACATATTCCCCAAGACCCTCTTATGGGTGAGACTGACATAATCATAAAAAATAAAAATGCTATTAAATAGACTATAAATTTCAAAATGATACAGGAATGCAATAACCAGCCAGAGACTTGAAGGAAATAATAAAAGCAAACAAAAACTAAATAGAACCATGTTCCCCCTTCTCCCAATAAAGATAATGCCAAACCACAAGACGTTGATCAACGAGCTTTTGCAGCTTGGCCTTGCTCTATTAAAGAGGTAGGGTTTTAGGAGGGTCGGGTAAAATGCTAAATGGGCAGCCAAGCTATAGGGCCCATAAATCATTCGAATTTAAATAAAAGCATTCCAAAATAGATAAATCATTTGTTTGTACACAAAAAATGCACTTTGCTAGAGCTAGAAGAAAAGCCATGTTTGTGAAATATGTAAACTCTCCCCATAAATCTAAATCAGGGATGATTTCAGGCACTAAAGCTATGCAGTAATGTGCAAAGAAAGCATTGCAAAATGAGACTGTGGTAAAACAAGTAATAAAATCAATTTAAGAAAGTTTAGTCTTCACTGTAAACCTAATTAAGCAAATAAAAACCGAAGTTCTTTGTAAAATACTCGGAGATAAGCCATCATTGCATTTGTAGCACTATTATTAAAAGCATTTATTTCATTGTAGGTACTTCTCCATGCCACTCAGAAGTATGTCTGGCATCGAACTTATAACCAGTTACACAAGTTAAGCTATATTATAAGATTTATATAACATCTAATTCTTAAATATTAATGATTAATTATATTTTCCCAACATTGCATAGGTCCATGGTGTGGAGGCCAAACATGGTGTGACTATATCTCCAATTTTTCAAACCTTGACTTAAAGGAGTTAAGATTTACTAAATTTTACAAGGTGGAGCAAAAGGCGGAGCAAAATGGACCACAGTGTTCATCTTGTGACATTGCCCTGCTGTACCCACCATGAATTCCAAATTCTCAGGGTCAGCGGTACCCCACCTGCCTGTCGTGGTGGTGATGGGATTGCGAGTCCTGGGAAATATTTCTGTGACAGACACTGCCTGCCCAGATGCCACACCACCCTCCTCTGCCCATGCTTCGAGCCCCTGCTCCCCTGCTCCTGAGAATGAATCATGAAATTCAGGTTTTGATTTTTTTTTTTTTACCATATTTCTGCTCTCTGGATTCTCCCCCAGTTAGTTTCCTGCTTCATTTCAGAATAAGACATAAAGTAATAAAGTAAAATCTCCAGGGTGAGGGGAAGGGGTCTGCTCCTAGGAGGCTTTTTTCTTACAGATGTTTTTGCTTCCACCATCTGCTTTCTGCCTAGAGCTGCAACATAGATTATTCATGGGACAAAATGATATTCAAGGATAATTGGGCCAAAACATGGGGAGCTCCCAAGTCCTTGGTGCCCCCTCTCGAGCTGCGGAACCCATCCTGGAAATGCTGCCGCCAGGCCCCTTAATAAATGAATATTCAACTTCTACTTTGTTTAAGCCACTGTTCCTTTACTTGCCATCAAGTTCATCTTATTAATTATTGATGCACATCTTTCTCTGTTCTCCACAGAACTGTCAGTGTCTTGGGCTTGCAATGAAGTCATCAGACCTGCAGGTTGGTAATGACATTGAGCATGTATCCCTGCTCACTGGGCATTATCTGTTTGGTACTTGGCGTCATCTCATGTACCATTCACCAAACCCTAGGAGATAGGTACTATGATTCTGTAAAAAGGAATTTAAAGCGCAGGGATACTGAAAACGTTGCCTGAAGTCACTAAACGAGTAAGGGAGAAGTCTGAGTTTTGAACATGAGGAGGTGCTCAGAGATCTGGCTCCGTAGTCACTCCTCTTCCCCTCACACGTCCCATCAGCACTTCAGGGTCTCAGGATGGGGTCGCAGCAGCTGTCACAAAGGAAAGGAAGTCTGCACGAATGGATGCAGAGGGAATGCGTCCAATAACCAGTGAAGTGGATCATGCTTCTCTTCTGGTGTCATCCTGCATGCTATGGAAGGTGTTGGGATGGGAGCCCTACAATCATAGTGATAACTACAGTATCACCTCAGAAGGAAATGATCAGGTAAAGGCAGTCTGCCGTTTGGACTGAAATATATGAGGTTAAAAATTGTTTTAAATGAATGTATAAAGAAAAAAGGTATATTGTAGCCTTTAAAAGGGACACCTTGTTATTTGTGACAGCAAGGATGGACTTAGCATTATGCTAAGTGAAATATGCCAGACAGAGAGAGACAAACACCACATGGTCTCACTTATATGTGGAATCTAAAGCAAATCCAATCTAATTGAAACATAGAGTAAAAAAAGTGGCTGCCAGGGTCTGAGGTAGGAGGGGAAATGGGCAGAGAGTGGTATAAGGGTACCAATCAGTTATAATATGAATAAGGTCTGGGGGTCTAATGTATAACATGGGGACTATAGATTAATATACCAAGACTAGAGGCCCAGTGCACAGAATTCGTGCACTCAGGGTGGGTGGGCTCCCTCAGCCTGGCCTGTGCCCTCTTGCAGTCTGGAAGCCCTCGGGGGATGTCCAACTGAGTGGGCCTAATCTGGTAGTTGGACAGCCTTAGCGCTACCGCGGAAGCAGGAGAGGCTCCCACCACTGCCACTGCGCTCATCAGCCTTGAGCCAGCTCCTGGCTTAGTGGTGCTCCCCCTTTGGGAGCACACTGATCACCAGGGGGCAGCTCCTGTGTTGAGCGTCTGCCCCCTGGTGGCCAGTGCACATCATAGCAACTGGCTGTTCCACCGTTCAGTTGATTTGCATATTAGCCTTTTATTATATAGGATAATACTATACTGTAAAATTGAAATTTGCTAAGAGAATAGAATTTAAAGGGTTTTACACAAAAAGGTAAATATGTGAGAAAAAAATCATAACATTTCAAGATAGTGGCTATTAAATGTTTGTGCTGCTTTTACTATGCATGTGTTCATCAAATGGTCACACCAAACACTTTAAATATCTTGCTGTTTTGTCAATGATACCTCAGTAAATCTGAAGAAAAGCTCATGCTGCTATTTGCAACTTATTTCTCTTCTTACATGTTACATATAATATATGTATTTTAAACAGGAACAGAATCACATTCTATTTCATAACCTTTTATCCTCAAAATATATGATGCACATTGTCATCCTATTATTCCATGTCAATAAACATGTATCATTGAAGTTATTTTAAACCTGCAAACGTAAAATTGGTAAATTAATCAAACAGTATAAAGATGTTTCACTATTAAAGTCATAAATTTCCATTGGTACTGACATTGCTTTTTTTTTTTTTTTTTTAGATAAAATGGAAGAGAGGGGGAAAGACAGAGAGAAACATCAATGTGAGAGAAACACATAAATTGATTGCCTCCCGCATTTGGTCCGCAGCCCCACGCTCTATCCACTGAGCCAAACCGGCTAGGGCTCCATTGGTACTTTGAGGTTTTAGGATTGGCTAATTTTAGATTTGACATAGTCAGACTCTGATAACTACTGTTACATATAATTCACTTCAAAAAAAAAAAAGAAAAGGCCTTTTCCTCTTCTCCCTCTGCCTTGCTTCCCCCGGGTTTATTTTGCCAGAGTGAGTCTAAGACCAGTTTAAAAACATAACATCCTCCAACTCTGTGACCATTTTTTCAGAACGAATCCCACAGATGGGACCTTCTTATTTAATTGATTGTATGGTCTTGGATCCTGAAGCCATTGCCTTATCCCTAAATTGGTATAAAAATAGTCTCCGTGTTTTCTTTTTACACATCAGATTAAGTATTTTACTGATCATGAAAAACCTTTAAAATATGCAGTTCATATAAAGGTAAGGTGGTATTACATTGTTACCTCTTTTTTATATCTTTCATGTGTAAAGAAGTTTTACTAAATGTTATCCCATTATATTTTCTCATATTCAGTAAAAAATGACCATATTCAGGTGTCACTGAATTAATTTGGGTTAGTTTGTTTAGTAGGATTTGTCCATATTATATCAATCTGTGCTTGTGCTCCATGCCTGGTCTCTCTCTCCCTAGCACTTCATACCCTTTGGATTTAACAAGGAAAAGGAGGAAAGTACTGAAAAAAGGCTATCATGTTAAATAGAAGATTTTTAATTAATGCTTTTCTATAGACGGGACTACACCCGACTCTCTCCCCTCAAAGTTCAGGGGGCTCTTCCAGCCTCAGTATCTGCATGCTTGATTGGCCACAGCACAGTTACATTGCTCCTGTCACTGTCTTGCCTATGAAGGTTTACAGACTCAAGACTAAGACGATTGTGGAAACGTTTAGGAATGAGTCCAAAAGACGAGGTGGGCTCCTGTGACCTCTCAGAAGGCAAAGCTCACCTGGGAGCCCAGGTGGAGACTGGCTCAGAGCACAGGTGGGAAGAAGCAGAACAGATGGCCGGACGCTGGGAATGAGGGACACAGCTGGCTCTCAAGTGTTCTCTCATCCACACACACCATGTGGACCTCTAAGGGCAAGAAGAGTGCTCAGGCCCGGCCAGTGTGGCTCAGTGGTTGAGCATGAGCCAGGAGGTCAGAGTTTGATTCCTAGTCAGGGCACATGCCTGGGTTGTGGGCTCAATCCCCAGTGTGGGGCATGCAGGAAGCAGGTAATCAATGATTCTCTCTCATCATTGATGTCTCTCTCTCTCCCTCTCCCTCCCTCTCTAAAGTCAATAACATATATGGAGGGCAGGAATAGACATTTTAGGCCACTCCCTACACAAAAAGTGGGTAGTGGGAGGTGGGTGTCATAAATAACACCACTTCACACATCCCGGCAGATCTGCATGCAGCTGTACAAGTTCTTGCAGCACAGGTTGGCCCTGCCACCTAGGATAAATCACTGCAAATAGCTGTGTCCCCAACAGGGGGCTGTTAATTAGTTTTAAAGGCCCCTGCAGTTCGTCTAGTGTTTCAAAGAAGTACACAAACCTAACGATATGCAAAAATACTTTTTTTTTTTTATGGTCAGCACAGGCTGAGATTTTATGAGCTTCCCACGGTGTTCTGCAAGTTAAGCTCCATGCAAATGTATGGAGAGAAGGCTGTTAAGATTGACTGGGATAAATGCTTTGTTTATCTTGCAGCTGGAATGCATGCCACAGACCTCCTCTTGCCTGGAAGTGACAGGAAGCTGCAAGGCTTAGGTCAAGGCCGCATAGCTCTGCACCTCCAGCTTGTTCCACTTTGCACCCCGCCCAGTGTTGGTGCTGCCCTGTGTGTTCTCAGAGAGCACACTTTTGTCCTGGTAGACTAGGGTAGAAAGTCTGAGGATGTGAATATTGTAGAACTGTTATGGAGCTTAGGAAAAAGAGGGTACCTTCTCCTTCCTCACCACATTAGCCATAATACTCATCACTGTATATTAGCGCCCTCAGAGACCCCAGAGAAGACTATTTTCCAAGGACAAACCATGTTGGATTTGATCCCCAGTTTAACAAGTTTACATGAATCATCTGCTGGGGCCAGGGGACTGTGTTCCCAACGCAGAGAGCTCTGAACATTCTCCACTCTCAATGAACCCATATATCAACTTTCCTTCTTACTGTGATAAAATGCTGTCCCCAAGAGGCCCTGTAGTCTTTCTTTTCTTCCACATCTCAATAAGACAACATCTGACATCCCCCGGAAGGTGGGGTATTGATATTATAACAGCTAACAAACAGTGAGTGTTTGTTCCCTGCCCAGCAGGGATATGAGGGATATCACTGAATCCTTCCCTAACCTGCACCCCCCAAAACAAACAAACCAAATAACAACCAATTTGAAATGATTACCTCTCCCATTTTACAAAGAGCACACCTGAGGCAAAGTATAGGCCGTGGTCGGCAAACTGTGGCTCCAGAGCCACATGCGGCTCTTTGGCCCCTTGAGTGTGGCTCTTCCTAAGCCTTAGGAGTACCCTAATTAAGTTAATAACAATGTACCTACCTATATAGTTTAAGTTTAAAAAATTTGGCTCTCAAAAGAAATTTCAATCGTTGTACTGTTGATGTTTGGCTCTATTGACTGAGTTTGCCGACCACTGGTCTAGGGAATTTAGCTGTCTGGTCCAGTAGATGGTAGAGGAATACACAGAACTGCCCCCCCCCCCCCCCACCGCCCCCAATAACGTGAGCACTGGTGGATTGGCTAGAGAAGAGTCTTCTTTATCTGAGAGTTTCTAACTGTAGCAGTGGCCACTCCTACGTGGTCAGATAAGACAGTTCTGATACTTGGGAGAGTAATATAATTTCTACATAAAAAGTAAAATAGAGATACATGAATAAATATATAGATTTATTGAAATAGCGGAAACAGAAATAGGTAAATGCCAAGATTAACTTTGAAGCGACAAAGGAAATATTTGATTATATCCCATCTGCTCTTCCCTG
This sequence comes from Myotis daubentonii, assembly GCF_963259705.1. Classification (NCBI taxonomy): domain Eukaryota; kingdom Metazoa; phylum Chordata; class Mammalia; order Chiroptera; family Vespertilionidae; genus Myotis; species Myotis daubentonii. The sequence continues at coordinate 71,780,296 of NC_081851.1, read as the reverse complement.
ACTCACAGCCTTCTTTCTCTTTGGTCAATTCTCCTAAAGGCTCCTTTATGCTCACCAGCCTCCACAAAGCCTCAAAGCCTCCCCCTTTTTCATACTTGTGGTTACGGAACGTGCCTCCTTAGGGAATATCAGATGCCTCAGAGAACTCAGAGCTTTCAGGTAACAAAAACTTACCCCCAAATTTCACCCAATTACTGAGCTCCGTGTTCCATGTCCATCTCCTTCCAACAGATATGTGGCTCTCTATTTCCCTGTCATGTTTTCCTAACTGCCTGGATATCATACTGATTCATCAGTCTTATTTGGCATCTCTCTATGGTTATTTTTAAGAAAATACAGCCAAGATGCTAAGAGTTACTAAATGAGCTTTTTAACAAATGATTGAGAGGTCTTTACTATATTACCTCAGGAACACAGTGTATTTACAACTTCTTGTTGTTTGTTTGTTTTTAAAATTCAGATGATTATTCAGATGGTCAAGTCAAATCAAAGGCAAGAAAGTTGGGGTGTCTTAAGGGTTGAGCTGTGGTGTAATGAACACTCAGCAGACAGGTATCAAGCATGCTGATTCCCACCGAATTAAGGAATAGCCACAACGAATGGGAAACAATTGAACTTTGGTACAAGTGGTTGGCAAAGGTGATTATTTGGATAATCAAGTTATACCACACCACACAGATGCATGTCATAGGGACACATAAATTCTAGATAATTTAAGGTATTGTTTTAAACAATAAAAAACAGAAAATTCTAAAACATTACATAATTAAAATGTTTACTTTTCTCTGTGGTTACTTGAACGTGGTGGACTCTTATCTAATAAAAAAGATTTTTAAAAAACTCTCAAGTCAGGTATGTATTTTAAATATATGATAAATAAATAATGTCATTAATAAGTAATGTGTCCTTGCAAAAAAATAAGGAAAATACACAATAATAGGCAAATGGATTATGAACATGAGCAAATATTTTCAAAAGAAGAAATATAAATATAGTCTGGCTAATAATCATATGAGAGAATGTTTGACTTCTCCAGAAAATAAGAAATAAATGCCCATGAAAGTGGGTGTTCTATTTGCTATCACATTGTTTCAAGGTTGGTGATGGTGCAGTGAGGCAGGCTTTTTCAAATGCTTCTATTAGGGGAATAAAATAACACAGTGTTCCTTGTAAATCAATTGGTTTTGTGTTTCAAGATCGTTAAACATATTTCTACTGTTTTACCAAATGATTTCATTTCTCAGAATTTATCTTAAAGGAAAAAAACCACACCTTGAAATGCACAAAAAGATGCTCACAACATATATAATAGCAAAAACACAGAAACACTCTGCATGTCCGATTAAGAGGTTGTTCACTCAACTTCAGAATATTTATATAAAGAATATAGCAGTCTATGTTCCCAAAGAATAGTATACAAATGCGGGGAAAGAGTAATGTGTAAGTAGTCAATTATCAAGAGCATGAAAAAATTCAAAAACATTTTTCTAATGTTTTTGATCAAGGATAGAAGAAAATTTGGAGTTTCTTTTTTTTTTTTTTTTTAAGGAGCTAGTAAATGTATATGGAGAACTTAGCCACCATGTTACAAACTTTTTAATGCAAAGGAAATATAGCAAATGTACAAACTTGACCAATGTAAAGTGATCTTGCTGTGGAGAACAAGATGTGTGTAGAGACTTGACTAAAGTGTTGAATCTAGTTATCTGTAGACAGCAATATCTACCTATGACCTGTATTCATCAGATTGCAAATTTCCTATCTGGGATAAGGACTATGTACCATTCAGATCATTGGAAAAGAGAATTTGGGTACGCAGCAGGCACAGCCATATGACTTGTTATGGTCCCTGCCAGAGACTATGCAGCCAAATCCCAGTTACCATCAGCCCACAGCTCAGAAGGTGCATTTGTTTGAAGGAGAAAAAGCCACCTATTCCTCCAGGCTCTTTACTGCCATCTGTCAGGAAATACCATTTGGTTATAACTACAAAAGTAAACGGCGCCCCCTGGTGTTGCAGTGCACAAGCAGCATAACTTTCCATGGCAACCTTGAGCCAAGTTACCTGATGACAAAGAGGCTAATGTCTAAGAGCATCAGAGGGCACTTAGAGGATAGGTCTAGAAGAGATGGGTGGGGGCAGACAGTGAATAACGAGAAAAGGAGAAGCTCTGCCCTCACTTCCTGACCCGCACTTCCCTGCTGCCCATAGTGATGTAGGGGGATCTATGCCTGGAAGGGCAGGAATATGGGCATGTTCGGTCACCATGTGGAGTGGCCTGTAGTGAGAGAGGGTGTGATGAGGCATGAGCTAAACATGGATATTCACCTGTTAGCACAGATATCATTAAAATATTTGCATATTTTCTTCCTCTTCTTCCTATGCTATTTTTTATGTAAATGACTTGGTAACATTGAGCTTCATTAATTCTAAAATATGTGATCTTTGTCTTTTTTTTCTGTTTTAAACCTTCAAAAAAGTGTTTCATAGATTATGAAAAATGACTTCTAGTAAGACTAAAGTCACAGTGTGCAGGTAATTTGGGGCACAGGCATACAGATTTTACCGTTCCATAAGCTAACAATAAACATAAAAGCAAATGTTATTGCACATTTCCATAGACATGAAGGAGGCATTTTCCCATCCCAAAGTTTACTATAATTATATCATTCAGGTAATACTTTTCTTTCATTTCCTAACTCTGGTTTTCTTAGGCGAACTTCTGAAACTTACAGGAGGATTCATTTTTTTAATGATAGTTGCAGGTGGCATGATTTTTCTGTAGCCTGGGGGGGGTGGGCACTATGCCAATAGAAGACTTAGGTTGGGTTGGTAGATGCCATAAAAATTGGGGGAAGCAGTAACTAAAGAATCTGGAAGACACTGATGGTTCTACTGTCCAAACTAGTCAACACTTGGTTGTCTCCTCTAATTTAATCTCCATCTGCACCGCCCTCTCCCCAGCCCTGATCCATAAGACTTTCAAAAGTCAATCTCTGATGATGTAGTGCTTTCTCTAAATCTGTAGAGACCAGTATTGGCTCCCTATGGTCTGCTCATCAAGTCTGGATTCTTTGGACTAATGTTCGATGCCCTTTAAGATATCCCCTCTTCCAACCTACATTATTGCCAATAACTCTTCATTATGAACCCTCGCCATGAGCTAACTGGATTTTGCACTGATTTCAAATGAGAGACAGTGCCCTATTTCAGAAAGCCATACACAGAGTAGCAGTTCCATAGGGGAGAAAGGTGTCCAGGCATAGGTACCGAGTTAGATTGTACATCATCTATCAAGAGCCTTTAATGTTGACAGAATTTACCACTAACCTAAAATATAATTTGATCCTTGATCCTTTACAATTGTGAATGCCATGGTGTTCCCCTATGCTTGGCTCGGGTGAGTTTAAGGAGCCCTGCCACCTTCTGCTTTCAATTGCTAAAGGATTAAAACAACAATTTATTGAGCATCTGCAGTGTCTCAGACTCTCAGGTAAGTATTTGTGTATGTATTTAATACTCATAGCGAGGCAGTGAGACAAGGCAACAATTATTCTCATTTTTACAGATGAGTACCAACGAAAATAAGTAGCCTTTTTAGGACAAATGGCCAGTAAGTGAACCAGGTTTTGAACTTCGATTGGTTTGCCATCTTTTCAAGGTGGACTTCCTGGAGGAGGTAGTTTGAATTTCATTACATTTGATTATTAATAAATTAATCCATTTTTATATTTTTCATGTTTATTTCTTTTAAAATTAAATAAAACTAAATAAAGATAAACCACTCAGACTATTGAATATTTGCTTAATTTACTACTATGTTACCATTGACATGAACAAATTGTATAAAACTCAATTAATTTCAATAGTCCAGCAAAAATCCACCCCCATCTCTCCTTCTTAATAGAAGCACTGGTAAATGTCACAAATCATACTATTCTGCTAACCATTTTATCTCCAGTGTCTAGCACGGTACTTGGCACATGGATGGTGATCAATATCTCTTAAATGAATAAATGAAAAGCAAGTCCTAGGCTCAGGTTTGTACCAATGCTTTATGAGGATTCAAGAGAATTGAACAAGCCAACTCACCCAATGACACCAAGCAAGTGATCACTCAAGCAAGATTGTTTGGGTACTTCCAAATGCAGACTAGAACCTACGTGCTAAGTCTGGAGTATGATGAATCTGGAGGAGTGGATGTTGGGTCCCTGTCCTCAAAAGCCCAAAATCTAATCTGGTTCCATCTTCCCATGCATTTCTTATTGGTTATATCGAGACACCAATGATGTAAATAAAACATTCAGATTTCTTGCAGAAATGTTACTGCATATCCTTCATGCGATAATGCAGCGCTTTGTAACAAGCTTCATAATGAGGCTATGAATTAAAGTGATGCATGGCTTTTCTGAGATACAATATGCATCACAACAGCCTGTATTAACAATTTAAAACCATATAATGTGCTTTATAAGCTAATAAAGTAGCTGCCTCTAAATGATTTATCAAATATGAATAATGCATCCAGAAATAACTTACAGGAACATGGCCAGCCTCCTCCTCTCTTTTGCTAGTTGGCTTTCCCCACAGATGATACTGATGACACGTGGGGGCTGAGTTACTGCATTCTAGCCACCAGTCTCCAGCTCTGCCAGGAAGCCTGCCCAAGATCTCCCCAGAGCCTCCTGGCCTGTTGCTATTCCCAACCTTCCAGCCACCCTGTCTGCCTCTTTCCACCTCTGTGTCTCTCTATATCCTTTACCTGCACCTCTGGGATTCTTTATTTTGGAGTCTTCCTCATTCCCTTATCCTTCCTGCTTCATTCAAGAGAAGGGATGGGCTATCCTAGAAAGTGTCCTTATAGGAGTAGTTATATATCTTAGATTAAACAGTTAGTAGATTAAATAGTCAGAAGGGAGAACTTCAAGGGCTCATAGCCCAGAAAGAGAATAGTTACACATGATATTTTGGCTTCTAAGATATATTCGCATAAGTGTTTAAAGGGCTCCAACCCTTAAATTCTAACTCTATGTCATGCTCAGAGCTTTGTCTTCTGAATCCTGTGTTTCTGAAATCGAAGGAGTGATTATTGGAAGACTCAAAGTATAGTCGATCTCTGTCGGGGATTCTTTGTGGAAACTTGAATTTGGGGAAATAAATATTCATATATACAAAACCAAAAGCACAGAGGGTACATTTTCAAGAGAACATTGTTTCTACCTAACAATGACAATGAACTAGCTCTTAAGAAACCCAGCAGACAGCCAAAACAAACTGAATTTGAAATAGTCATGAGCACTTGCTAGAAGAAAAAAAAAATACAGCTGCTACAATCCTTAGCAGACATGCACAAGGAAAAAGTCAACTTTCTACAAATTTATGACATGAATGTGGGGGCTGGAAAATGGATTAAGATTCTAAAGAGCCCTAGCCACAGACTGAGCCTGTACCCACACAAAAACTGATTCCCATACCTAATGGGTAATGTGCTGAAGGCTACATGCAGGATAGAAAATCTGTGAGAAATTCCTTTCCACAAGTATACTGCTGCTGTCTTCGGAAAGTTGGAAAGTGGCAGTAACGAGAAGAGAGATCTCTGGAGGCACAGAAAGCAGGATGCAGATTGGAATAAGGTAACAAAGAGAATTCCTCAGTAAGTCTAAAGCTTAGAGCTAGTCTGTAGAGAGAGGTTGCTCAGAATCTAGAGAGAGGAGCTTGTCTGTGAAGCATAAAGACACCTTTGGAATATATCTGGTATTCATATACCAAGATTTCCTGGAGGAAAAATCATGATATAGCCCTCAAAAGTTTGAAACTAGTGGTGAACTAAGTTAAATCAACCTATAATAATGCCTGGACATAGGTCATCAAAAAATTAAACTCAGACCCCTTCCCCGATACTTCCTTAACAGAAGAAGCAGGGTGCTCTTTTTTTGGAATCGGACACCACTTACCTTATTCTCTATACCAAATGACTAGCATTCAAGCAACAATTTCAAGGTACATGATGACACAAGAGAATGAACCTTATATGTAAAAGAGAAAACACTCAGGAGATGACCCAGATGGAATAGACAAAAACATTTGAATGATTATGATGGAATGTCCACTTCTGGCCATGGTGGAATGACTGTAACTCCTGCCATAACAACTGTAAACTGGATAAAACCCAGGTGTTCACTGGTTGTCAGACACTAGAAAACAGGTAGCACAGGACTTTGAACACAAGAGAAGGGGGTTTCATGAGTTGAGCTCCTTTCACTTTCCTGGGGGGGTGGGAATCTTTATTTTGGCAAAAGTTGATGCAGCCATTGTAGATCTGGACTGCCCTTTTGAAATGAAGAAGAAGAAATATAAATCTGAAGCTGCTGACATGGGTTGAATGTGAGGAATAGAATATTGGGGATGTGGAAGATGTGGGCAAAAGAGGCCCATAATACACGATGGGGATGCCCTATAGGTTTGTAGTTGAGACGGGCTCTATGTGCCTAGGAAGAGACCAACTAAGAATTACTGGAGAACAGCTGCTATGTTGAGAGTGGAGCAGACACTAGAGGTTTGGAACTAGTGGGGGGAAAGTAATGCTGAGGATTGATGGAATAATGACTGTGTCCAACTAGAGAAAATTCATTAAAAATTCCTTGACAGCAAGCTAAAATAACAGAAAGGCTACTCCTTATGAGTAAAGATTTCACCTCAGACTAAGACTGGCCTATATCCCCCTAAAAGGAGACCAAACCAAGCCTTAATAAGACCCTCGGGGGAAATAAGATTTGAAGGCTGTGTCTCATCAAGTCCAGAGCACTTGGGAAATATGGTGAGAATTTCACAGATCTGCACCAACAAATCAAAAGCAAGCCCCACCTATTGAAGGTAATCAGTTTTTCATGGCATTGCCTGCTGAAACAAGAACCTCTATTCTCAGCCATGTTTCTATACACAAACAATAAATAATCCAAAAAGGAAATTAAGAAATCAATTCCATTTACAATAGCATTAAAAATATTCATAGTAACAAATTTAATTAAGGTGGTCAAAGACTTGCATGCTGAAACTTATAAAACATTCAAGAAATTAATGAAGACCTGAAAAATAATTGAGAGATATCCCTTGTTCATGAGTTAGAAGACTCAATATTATTAAGATTTCAATACTATACAAGATAATTCACAGATTCAATGCAAAACACAATAACCTCAAATATCACATTAGACTATCAGTGGTTCTCAACCTCTGGCCCTTTAAATACAGTTCCTCATGTTGTGACCCAACCATAAAATTATTTTCGTTTCTACTTCATAACTGTAATGCTGCTACTGTTATGAATCATAATGTAAATATCTGATATGCAGGATGGTCTTAGGTGACCCCTGTGAAAGGGTCGCTCGACCCCCAAAGGGGTCGCGACCCACAGGTTGAGAACCGCTGGACTAGATTGACTTTATAGACATCTATAGAGCATTTCATCCCCAAACTGGTGAATACATATTTTTTTTCAAGTGCACATGGAATATTTTCCAGGATAAATTACAAATTAGGCCACAAAACAAACCTCAGTAAATTCAAGAAGATTGACATCATACCAAACATCATCTCTGACCACAATGGCATGAAACTAGAAATCAACTACAGGAGGAACACTGGGAAAGCAAATACGTGGAGACTGAACCTCATGCTACTAAGCAACCAAAGAATCTGAGAGGAGGGAGAGAAACTTCTTACTGGGTTAGAGATTTACCTTGGAGTGATGGAAATGTTTGGGAACTAGATAGAAATGGAGATTGAACAATATTTTGAATGTACTAAATGACTGAATTATTTTGATGCTTTACATGAAATTAATAAATTTCTTCAAACACAAGTGATACAAGTGGAAATTGAAAATCTAAATGACTGGATAGTTATTAAAATAATAAATCATGCCGAGAAAACTTCTTATATAGAAAACTTGAGGCCTGTATGGCTTCACCCTAATTTTATTAAGTATTTTCGGAAGAATAATACCATTTCAAATAATTACTGTGGGCCATACAATAGTAATAGTAACTGGGTTACTACACTGAACATTCTCCAATGTCTTTCTTCTCCACTTCACTCAGAAGAAAGAAGAAGAAGCTAAAACACTTGCCGAATGCCATGCACCTTATAAATAGTGAACTGGAGACTCCAACCTCTGTCTGACCGCAGAGGCCCTATCTGTTACCACTGTTCTGGTCTGTCTCCACTAAATGTCTTGCTTCTAACACTGGAAAAACAGGTTTGAAATCCAACCTCGACACCCGCTCCCCCCAACAAAGAAATGGGCAAAAACAAATCATAGGGATGTAAGCTAAAATACCTGAACTTTCTCCTAAGAATCCTTCAAACTAAGTCAAAATGAGAGAAATGAAAATTAAACAGCGGGAGATACCAGGCAACATTCATAAGATGAGCAACAACTGGAAAGTTGTGTGATGCCAGGTATTGGTGACATTGTGGCCAGAATAGAACTCTGGCGCATTGATCATATCAGTGCCCTAAGCCATTTTGGAAATACTCAGAAGGACCTTCCTGTAATCAGGTAAGCATTATGGTAGATCACTTCCGTTCCTGAGCACGCATCTCAGAGACGTTCTATACCGGGATCCGTACAAAGCAATTGATTGCAGTTGTGGTGTGTGTACATGTGTTTTACTATAAGCAACAATATGAGGAATATGCAGGGGAGTGGATAAATAACCTATAATGGAGGCAATGAACTAGGTAACATATGCTTCAGTATAAATAGGTTAGAAATATACTTTAAAAATAACGTCAGGACTAGAATGAGATTAAAACACAATAACAAATATGCATGCCAGGCAACACTATCTAGCATATATATTTATGGACACACGTGCTCTGGCGTGGAGATCTATTGATCAGTAAGAGGAATACAAATAGAAATCGGGAACAGAAGGAAAAAACAAAACAAAACAAGGAGGGCCCTTCTTTAATCAATAACAATACTGCTAGGTAACAAAACCCTGATAAGCTGAATTTCAGCTCCTGGGATTCAAAAAAGAAATCACTTTGAGATTTAAGAGAAGTTATTGATCCACCCCAGCAAACACCTTTTGGCTTCCATTGTGTGCAAATATATGCAACACGGCTGTAAGCAGTGAAACCATACCTCTGCCTCAGCTTTCTAGAACCAAAGAAGCAAAATCACCCTAGGCTCAGGGCCAGCATGCCTTCATTGAGTTTAGACACTGCACCTCTGAGCACTCATTGGCCTCCAGGTTGTTTTTATTTCAGATTTCTATTGTGATTTGTGCCTTCTCATGGGTGGTAGTCTAACATGTGAGACTGCTATCAAGTTTAGGACAAATGACAGTCTTTGGCAGGAAGGAAGGAATGAATGAGTGCATGAATGCATGAGTGAATGAACAAACACATTTCATGCCCAATTTAATGGCACATCTGAGACACTGCAGGTCCTTGCCACCCCCAAGACAAGAGAAACCAGGAAGCATAGGACCACAGCAGCGTCAGCAGTGGTGAGCTGTCTACAAAACTGGCTGGGTGAGCATAGAATACCTTCGTCAAGTTTTGAAAGAGGAAAGTGCTAAGCCACTACCTGTAACTCCAACTGGAGGCAATGATGGGTTCTCATCCAGGGGAGCACTAACGGCTCTGAAGTGGCATTAGAGAGATTGTCTCTCGTATGTTATTACTGTAGTTCATATTGATTCATTCTCTGCAGCTGAATTATCTTTAAAAAATTTATGGCGCATTTTTATGGCAACAGCCAATCATGCATATCATTAGTGTGCATCGCAAGGAGTTGAAGACAAGAGGAGACGGATGGCTTTTCCATTATTGATGTAAATGAATTGCCAAGTGTAGCTAGCTTAAGAAACGCAACAAGGAGCAAAAGTCCAACCTCTGGCTCCGTGCACACACACACAAAACCTCACTAAACAAACTCATATTTCATCGTAGCAGTAAGTGAAGAAGGCAATTAAGTGACTTAAAACTTCAGACACTGCCGCCAGAATTCTACATCATAAAATAGAATTTGAAAATACTGTCCACTGGCATTTAAAAGAGGGACAGTCAGAATTGCAAATTCAGAAGGTGCTCCCTAGGTCATCACATGCAGCCCTGCCCTGGGCAGCATCCCTGCCAGGGCGCTGGGTGGGTGTCACTAGTCCCCGATCAGATCCTGGCTGTCACTGGAGATGGATGGCCAGTGCTGCTCACAGAACACAAGTCGCTTCATGAGGAAAGCAAGGTCACCAAATTAATAAACAGACCATTTGGCCACATGCAAAGCGGTTTTACCATGGACGTTTTAGGCTTCCCGGGTAAATTAGTTATTCTCTCTAAAGATAGTTATTTTCATCTCTAAAATGGAAAGCATCGTAGCATTACTCTAGGGAATGCTTTAGGGATTCAATGATAGCACGTACTTGAAAGTTATCAGCAAACTGTTTGGGTTCATGTTATAATCGTGCTCATGACTGGTGATAGTCATCTGTTTTTAGGGCCACGGATGCAAATTGGGCCACATCGCCATCACCAAAAGTACCACACTGAATTGCTCTCCATACTCAGGAAAGCCTTCTGTACCACTTAGCCATTCTTTTACCTGCCTTTAGCCAGTTCCATTTTCCTTGCCTGCAGTGCCACTCTAAAATGCTATCCAGTCCTGAAGATGCTATCCGGTTCCACCCATTTTATATCTAATAGATACTGTCAGTTCCTGTGTTATGAAGAGGCTTAGGTGACCAGACATGACCTATGCCACCTGCTCCTGTGCCCATGCACAGCGAATATGTTCAAATCCTTTGCCTCCTTGCCCTTTCCTTTCAGGCCCAGAGGAGCCCTGTTCAGATTCAGCCAAGGCTCCTATATATGCTCTTTTTTAAAACTTCTTTTCAATTACACTTTACTTTTAATATTATTTTGTATTAGGTGTATAGCATAGTGGTTAGACAGTCATATACTTTACAAAGTGCCAGCGCCCCCCCCCCCCCCACATATGCTCTTTATCATCCCTTCCCAAAATAAAAAAATAAAATCTTGGCCCCCATATATTCATTCCGAGCTCTCAGCCCAAATAGCTAACTATCTATTAGGAAACTCCATGTGGCTGTGGCATATAAAACTCATATTGAGCATCTTTCGAATGGAATCCTGATTTCCATCTCCAGCCAAACCTCCTACATTCACATCGTGAACCTATCTCGCTACTCAAGCCATATCCCCTTATGTCACCTTGGCATCCCCTTTTCCATATGCCTGGTATCCAATTGCAAAGTTGTCAGTTTTATCTTTAAAACTATTTCTTGAGTCCATTTACTTATCTCCAAATTAACAAATGACTAGTCTAATTCAATCGATGTCTGTCCTGAGAACTCCTGCAAAAAAACTCATGGCTGGTCTTCTTGACTCCTGTCTTGCTCCTTTAAAAATCTAATCTCCATGTCACACTAAGAGTTATATTTCTAAAGCCCGTATCCAACTGCATTCCAGGGGTACGCCTTTTATGACCTGCCCTGGTTACCTCAGAAGGACATTGCGCTGCATTATCTATCCCTTCACGCACTGTGCTTCTGGCAGACGAAGTGATTTTTCACCATTTGTCTTCCCATCTCTGTGGCCAATCCCTATTACCCATCCTCACTATGCCAGCTCTCTGGAATTGTTCTGGCACCCCAGACTGCATTGGATGCCCCTCCTCCGTGCTTTACATTACTCTGAATTATAGTTGTCTTTCCACTGAAGTGCGAGGTTTCTTAGCATAGGAGTATCCAATAGGTAATTGGTAATGAAGTGACAGAATTTTTATTAGAAGTATCTCTAATTATCTAAATTACAAAATACAGGCCTACTTATGAGCATGGCTATTATGTCCCATGGTCAGGATATAATCACCCAGTACAGCATAGAATGGAAACAGGGCTCTGGACAGAGCCCTGGGGATCACCACCAAGATCATCTTATATGTGACCAAGGCCATGAAAAACATAGGAAGAAAAATTTTCAGGGGTACATGAAATTTCAGAGAAAAACAACAACAACAACAACAAAACCCAGAAGAAAAAGGAGAGGGGGTGTAAGTCAAAGGGATTTTAATGTGCTGAAGTGAGATCATATTTGTAGAACTGCAGCTCATCCATAAAAAGAATTATCTGTCTGCAATTAGGGAGGACAAAATATAAGAAGCAAAATCAGGATGTTGAAGTGTAGTGTGGTATTTAGACTACACGAATACTGAAGTGTCGTAGCATAAACCTGGGGAAGGAAGTCAATGTAAGAAATGAAACAAAACAAAATCGCCTATGGAGACAAAGGAAGTCATGTGTAATTAATAAGTTTCACAAAACACACAAAGGATGAAGATGGATGGCCTTTTTACAAATCCCTTATATCAGATAAAATTGGGCTGAAAAAAAATCAGTGTACAAAGCCTGACGGTTGAAGGACTTCTTGTTCTGAGCTGCAGCTCAGACCAAAGCCTTGAGATTCCATGATTCATGAATGCCATCGGGGTTATTTTTATACAGGCTAAGTCACCTGTTGGGAGCATGTGGTTCTGGGTCATTACACAGTGAATTTTAATAAATTAAACCTGCTGTCCTTTTCAAAAACAACATGGGCCAATGACTATGATTAAGTTGTCTATATTAATAAGTGGTTATCTCTAGGATAATTATAGTTTCCTCTAAGTGATTTGTATAAATGGGAAATGTCTTAAAATAGTTCCAAGTTATTTATATACTCACCTTTGATGTGTCCTGTGTGATTAAAAGTCTGTGTATGGATACCCAGAGGTTCTAAATTTAACATTTAGTTTAATACACTGAGTCGCTTCTTCCCAAGAAGGAAGCAGTATAGCCAATTGGTTAGAGAAACAGCCAATGGAGCAAAAGGCCTGGTTTGGGTCCCCAACTCTAACTAGCCCTTTGATCTCGGGCATGTTGTCCATCTTTCTGTGACTCAGTCATTTATCTGTAACTTGGAAATAATAATAGTACGTAATCATTAGAGTCATTCTAAATATTAAATTAATGCATTTGTAAAGTGCTATACAAATAAGTCTTTGTAAACTTATTAGAACAGAGTCTGGTACAGGAGCATTTAATGATTTAACCATTATAATTCCAATAATTCTAGTTTTCTCTTTCAGATGGAGCGACATCTCTTGCTTGTTGTTTTGTCATTGCTATTTTTTTAAACTTGTGGCTATGATTTACTAGAGTGAAAGAAAGCAAAGCAAAATAAGCAAAGGGCAAAAGAAGGCTCATGGTGTGAATGAAGTCCATGGGAAACCAGACGTGAGCTTCCAAGGGTCCTCTCCCATTGAGGTCATGTAGGATACACTTAATTCCCCCAGCAAGGAGTTGGAACATGTGTGAAATGTTGCCAACTAGGGAAGCTCATTAGAGATTCAGTGTCATTGCTATTTTTGGAACAATAAAAAGGTAATGGTGGGGAAGCAAAAGTTAACATAGAAAATCCTATCTAATAAAAGAGAAAAATGGTAATTGGCGTACGACGATACCCTTTTCATTGGCTAATCAGGGCTATATGCAAATTAACTGCCAACTATGATTGGCAGTTAACTGCCAACTAAGATTGGCAGTTAACTGCCAACAAGATGGCGGTTAATTTGCATATGTAGGCACAATGCAGGGAGGCGAAAGGGAAAGCAGGAAGAAGCCCCCTGCCACTGACAGTGATCGGAAACCCAGGGGGGAGCTAAGAGCTGGGGGGCAGCCTTTGCCCTGCCCCCCAGCCATGATCGGAGAATCAGGTGCCATTGCCGCCCTGGCCAGTGATAGCAGGAAGTATGGGTGGAGCCAGAGATGGGAGCTGGGCACGGTCGAAGCTGGCAGTCCCAGGAGCTAGGGGTCCCTTGCCTGGGCCTAAAGCGGAGCCCACGATCGCGGGGCCGCTGCAGCTGCAGGTCCCCACTGCCCGGGCCAGATGCCTAGGCCAGAGGTGTTAGGCCTGGGCAGGGGCGGAGCCTGCAACCACGGGGAGCTGGGGGTCCCCTGCCTCAGGCCTGGTCAAGGGGCTGATCTGGTGATTGGTGATCGGAGGGTGATGAGGGTCAACTCCTCTGGCCGAGGCATCAGGCCTGGGCGGGGGGCGGAGCCGGGGATTGGGGCGATATGATGGTCCCCTTGCCCAGGCCTGAAGCCTGGGTCAGAGGCGTCAGGCTTGGGCGGGGGGTGGAGCAAGTGATCAGAGGGAGATGGGGGTCCCCTGCCCAGGCATGATTCCTGGGCCAGAGGCGTCAGGCTTGGGCAAGGGGCCGATCCTGCGATTGGAGGGTGATGGGGGTCAACGCCTGAGGGCTCCCAGTATGTGAGAGGGGGCAGGCTGGGCTGAGGGACACTCCCCCCCCGCCCCCCACACACACACCCAGTGCACGAATTTTGTGCACCGGGCCCCTAGTTCCAAAATAAAAGGAAAGGGTAGAAACTGTAACGTAATTTTTAATATAATTTATATAATGTCACGTAATATTATAGCAGGAGTATTGTAATGTTTTCTTCAACCTCAGGTAAAACATAGCCTTGCAACTTAGGTATTTCCTATTTCAAATTCTGAATGTCTATTGCTGACAAAGACAAATGTTCCCTCATCGCTGATGGCTTGGCAGGCATGCCAAAACTTTTTTTAGAAAAAAAAAAATGGGAAAAGCCAGTTTCCCAACCTCTGAAGACAAGTGTTCAGTTGCAATGCAGAGGGAGATCTTTTCTGCCACCTGAGCCCCAGCCCTTGGGCCTTTGTGAAATATGATTTTAAGAATGTGCCCATCAGGAGCCAGTGAGAAGGCTGGGTATGACTCACCTGTCTCCTCCGTGGAGGTCCTATTTTGATGCATGTCTACTTGTTTCTTAGATATCTTAGAGTGCCTATACGTTTCCAGGAAGCTGCTAAATGCTGGGAATACAAAGATGAACAACGTGTAGAAGTCCTTGACCACAATTGTTTTTCCAGGGACGGGGTGAAAGATCATAGGCAGTAAAAAAGCTGGGCTCTGTGAATACATAATTCCCAAAGCAGTCCCACGGGGAAGGACTGATCGGTGGGAAGAGGTCTGTACATAATGCTTTTAAGCACATGGAAGGAGTGATTAAATGTATGCAGGCGGTGGTAATGTGGATGGAGGCGCGTATTAGTACAAGACGTCACCAATTGGACATTTTACATTGATCTTTGAAATGAGAAATTGTCATTTCGCGGTGAGGAAATAATATTCTAAAATTCATCACTCAGCGTCAAAAACCATGAGGCCAGATGAGGGACATTCTGAGAGTGAGGTCTGGAGCTCAGTGGAGACAGGGCTGACCCAGGAATCTGGGGCCTCATTGTAAATGTAAAAGGAGCCTGTGAGACTGGGAGAGTTCTACTTTGTCCCGTAATCACCGAGGGCACACAGACTGTCAAGCATCAAAATCATATGACACATTTTCAGCTTAGAAAAATGACATGAGGGGAAGCAAAGAGATCCATCGGGAAATTCCAGGAGAAGAGATCATAAAGCAGAGCAGTGTCCGTGAAAATGGCAAAAGGGGAGGCTGATTGGAGACATCCATCAACGTAAGCAATCAACAGGACGCAGGAACCGATCCGACGGGAAAACGTCCTATAAGGAGGCGACGAGGGGGAGCCCATGATATCGGGTGGAATGTCTCCAGCGATAAAGGCAGCAGGTTTGTGAGAAGAGGTGAGCATGTTGGTTTTGACCTCCTGTACGTGAAAGTTCTGTGTAACATCCAAGAGCAGATGTTTACGGGGTGTGAAAATAAGAATCTGGGACAGAGGGAGGTTTCTGGGCTCAAGGTAGAGATTTAGAACATAGGCATTCAAGTGGCATGAAAATAGATTAAAGTAGGAAAATTGGGGGACAGAAGAAGGGGTTATTAAATATACAATGTAAGGTCTACATAGAGGATATGAAGTTGAAAATGAAGTGGCCAGAGAGGACAGAAAGACTGGGGACTCGCAAGCTGAGAGGCATTTTAAGACAGAAGGGGCCTTAGCAAGGCATCCAGTTCCCCGGGGAGGTCGAACAGGAAAGCGCAAGAAGCCGATAGACAACGTTTAAGACACTGGCTTCACTGGATGATCACGGAGTTGGGGTTGAGGTATAAACTGGAGGTTTGGGGAGTTTAAATTCAAGATTTGGGAAATTCAAGGGGGAAAAAATGGATGTTTTGTTTCGAATAAAGAGAGAAACATATATGTGAAGGTACGCTGTCATTTATAAACACACTGTGTAAATAAAATGGACTATGAAACAGAACAACACAGGATTCAGGCAACCTTACTTCAACCTACTCACCCTCTACTGACAGTCACTGGCAGGAGATGCCAAAAAATGCATCTCCATAACTTCATTTATGTCCTTTAGGACAGTGAGCAAAGTCTAGGAAAATAAACAGGGATCTGATTGTCCAGATTCACCTCCATTTCTCACAGCTCGACAATGGTTTCTGGGACTACCTGAGCCTGTCAAGGGCCAAACCGCCCAGTCCCATGGTTAATAACCCCAGCCTTGGTCCACAGGATAAAAGGACCAGGAAGTCTCCAGCTTCTTTTGTTTCCCACACAAATACAGTTAATGAGGACTGCATTTCTCCTTTAAATTCTAAAGTTGGCTTCTCACTGAAGACAAAGGGATCAGAAAACAAGCAATACTAAGTGCTGACAAGTCCCTGAAGGCATGGAGTCCGCTTGTTCTTTAAAAGCTCTCAGCAGCCTTTGTGGAATTACCACAGTTCATTCCAGAGACAAATAAAAAACACAGTCTGTGGTGACAAGTCCATTCACCTTTTAAAGGGGGAAAAAAGCAAGAAAACAAGAATAACTTAAAAGTCTAAATGTTTGGTTTCAGGTTATACTTTACTTTTCATTCCCCTCCTATCCATCTTCGAACCTATTTTACCTTTTAAAATATAAGAGTATAAGATATCAAAGGATGAAACAACCCCTCACTGGAAAAAAAAAAAAAGTCTGACCTTGAAAAACAGGCCTTAGGGTAATGGGATTGTGGTGTCTGCGATTTATACTAAGGAAAAGAATCAACCCATCGAAAGTGCCTGGTTATACTGTTTGTCTTCCAGGTTTGGATCCTATACAAACTGGGTTCTTATAAAATGACCTCCTTTTCATATTAAAGAAACGGGACTGATTTTTAGCAATTTTATAAAAATTCTCAACTAAACCTTATGTAGGCATCCTCTGTCCAAAGAACCCCATGCCCTGCCATACTGCTGAGGTTTTCAGAGACAATTTCCACTCCTCACCCCCATCCTCTTCAGATATGCCAAGCACAGGTTTTGTGGAGAATGGATGAAAATGTCCTCAGCATTAAGAATGAATGTTCTTTTTTTTAATATATTTTATTGATTTTTTACAGAGAGGAAGGGAGAGAGATAGAGAGTTAGAAACATCGATGAGAGAGAAACATCGATCAGCTGCCTCCTGCACATCTCCCACCTGGGATGTGCCCGCAATCCAGGTACATGCCCCCGACCGGAATCGAACCTGGGACCCTTCAGTCCGCAGGCCAACGCTCTATCCACTGATCCAAACCGGTTTTGGCAAGAATGCATGTTCTTAATGAATTTTATTTTAATTAATTAATTAATTAATTAATTAGAATATATATGTATTTATTGATTTCAGAGAGGAGGGGAAAGGGAGAAAGAGAGAGAAACATCAATGCTGAGAGAGAATCATTGACTGGCTGCAGTCCATAGGCCAAGGCTCTATCCACTGAGCCAAGCCAGATAGGGCGAGAATTTTAACATCTTGTTATGCTGTCCCTTTTTCTCCGATTCTCTTTAGCCTGTGTAACTGACACACTGAAAACATGTATGAACTATAGCAGGGTGACCCACAGATCCTCAACTGCTTATTCCTCAGAGGAACCTCAGAATTTTACTGTCATGCAACCACAACAATAGAACTGGGGTGGGGGGAGGGCGGACAAAACAAAACACCCACACGTACAATATTCACTATTCTTGTTCAGAAAAAAGGAAATACTTATCTTTTTACACACCATGCCCTTTTCTGTTTTGTCATAGTTTTCTCCATTTAGGACCCAAACCTTTCTAGGTATTTTTAATTCTAATTGTTTTAATGGTTTGTCCATGCTTGAGGAATGACATTTCACCTTCTAATTGACTATTGGAATCACACAGAAAGCTGATGGTTTTTTAAATATAACCTTTTTATTTTGAACACTTTTAGATTTACAGAAAAATTGTGAAAATAATACTATTTCCATATATCCTGCATCCATTTCCTCTATTGGGAGGAGGGAAGCAGAGTTGGCCATCCCAGAATATCCCTTTTGGGATACTGATGATTTCAAGCTGGTTATTTTTAAAAAACAAAAGATTCAGTGTCCCCTTTACCTGCCTACAGGTATCCAAATCAAGAGACCTGCTCAGAAAGGAGGGTGCTATCCCTCAGTATCAAGATCAAAACTAAATACAATGGACAGGGAGAAACCAGGACAAGTCTGTTAGAAGCCCCTCTGTGTCCCATTCTTTCTGGGGGGACCAACAAGAATTTGTTTACCACGTGTTTGCTCTTTCTCATCTTCCTGTGAGTTGCCTGCTTTCACTCTGACATTCCAGGACTTTGCCTCTCTCCCTCTCCTTAGTCCAGATGGTATATAAGGCCTCAACTGCCTGGTTTGTCTTAAAGTCCCATATCATGAATGTGGAGTTTATTCTAGGTCTTAGAATAAATATTTGAGACTATAATGACATCTTTTAAAAATATTTTTTTATTGACTTCACAGAGGACAAGAGAGGGAGAGAGAGAGAAACACCAATGATGAGAGAGAATCATTGATCGACTGCCTCCTGCACGCCCCACACTGAGGATCAAGCCTGTAACTTAGGCATGTGCCCTGACCAGGAATCAATCCATGACCTCCTGGTTCATAGGTCGATGCTCAACCACTGAGCCACACCTGCCAGGCTAATTTTCTTTTTAATTGTAAAGCCATGCCATTTTTTTCAGTTGGTGGCACTGAAGATTGTTTTTGTTATCAGTGAAGGCTAATACTTTTACAAAGATACACAGCATAGCAACAATGGAGTAGCATTTTCAGAAATTTAGAGTAAGAAGATGAAATCTTGGCTACTGAATATAAGGATTGGCCGTTCAATGGGCAATAGCCCTTGGATGTGTGTTATGTTGTTAAGTAAATATACACAGAGTAAGACCTAACTTTCCATTTACTTACAAAAATGAGGGCTATGATAATCTGAGAGTCAGTATAGATGGATGTTGAAAAGATATTTTGAGATCAGGGATGGTCTTTTAGCTTTCTGGTTTCCATGGAATTGGTTCTCTGATGTTTGATTTAGTGAAATAAAAAAGAGGGCTTGCTGGCTCAGAAATATTTGGGTCTTACTTTTACAATACAGAGTAGGTTCATCTTGAGTTACTTTGAATAATATGTGATATCTCTTTAGATAATGCCCTTCCTTCAATGACAGATAATAAAATGTTTAACAACATTGTAGTGTTTTTATTTTCTGATAAAATCTATGCTCATTTCAAGTGAGTAGAAGGATAGAGTAAGTGCTAAATTGTCAAGATCAACAGCACATAGAAATAGAGCATTTAGGTTTGGTATAAGACTTGGCAGAAATAGAATATAATGTCATAAATTCTTGCAGCATAACTTTCCAGACAAATTGTTGACTTTTTTTCCAAGTGAAAATAAGTAAATATTGGGTATGCTTTTTAATGAAGATCTTAAAAAAAGCTAAGGATAAATCTATTACAGTAAATAATTTGGCTATAAATTGTTATGTTTAAGTTGGGCATTACTTAGAAGCAAGTTAAAGTTATTTAATTGTTTTGCCTACATGTGAGAAATCTATATTCTTAAACATTAGATTATTTTTTATTAGATTAGCATATTGCAAGGACTAATACAAAAAGTACATATATATTTTTCTAGTAATTATCTAAATTTTTTTTTCTGGTTTCTATTGGTTGAAGACTTTCCTTAGCTTTAGTTTTAAGAAGATATTGGGAAAGTTTAGCTAACAATTTATAAGTATTTAATTGGACTCTTCTGGGCACTAGTCCAATTATTCTGCCTAAGTGTTGGGAGCTTTTTGCTTATAGGGATTCTGAAACCATTGCTAATTCTTTTTTTTTTTTTTTGAATTATACATAGTGTAAGTCTACTGACTTCCAGATCAGATATAATTTTATTGCATGCTGTAGAATTTTCTGGGACTTCTAAAAATAGTTCTGCAGTACATTTTATCTGGCAGTTCCATTTGCAAATAGTTCTCTACCTATTAAATTTGCAGGGTTATTATTATTTTTTTTATCAAACAGGAGAAAAACTGTTCCCTTGTAATCATTCTAAAGTAAGAGTTTCAGGTTGAGACTTGGAAAAGTGCTTAGGATAGTTAAAAATTTCCCTATTTGAGTGGATTTAGTAATCAAAGCGATAAGATATGCTATGTTAGTGGAATTAATGGCAGATACAGTGACATTCATATAAAATAAGAAAGCTATATAGCTGGAACCTCATCTTAGCTAATGTATCTATCTTTTCTTTTGGAGCACTTTCTTACAATGTTGAATAGACCCAAGAAGACAAAACATACAGGACCACAAATTTACATAAAAATAAAGAAAGTAGAATACACATATTCATTGTACTAATATTCACCCTAGTAATATAACTTCAAATCAATAGGTCTACTTACATTCGATGATGACCTATATGCAGACAGGTCTTTGAATGAAATATTCATAAAATAAAATAATTATATAGTTATCTTTGATTAAATTTGTTGTAGAAAATTGATAGTTCCACTTATGTTTCAAAATGTTTTACATATTAGCTACAAAAGATGTGAAAATGAAAGTAAGAAAATAATCATATTAACAATGTCATAAAAATAAAATCCTTAGGAATAAATTTTATAAAAGAGGTATGAGATTTTTATACTGAAAATTATGACAAAACATTGCTGAGAGAAATTACCAAAGATCAAAATAAATGCAGACTTCCCCCGGTCACAAATGGTAGGACTTAGCATCATTAAAATAGTAATTCTTTCCAAATTGATGAATATATTTTATGAAATCCCTATATAAATCGTAGCAGGGTTTTGTGCAGTAATTGACAGGCTGATTTTCAACTTGATACAGAAATGCAAAGGACCCAGAATAGCCAAAATATTTTGAAAAAGAAGGAAAATGTTGGAAGCCTTATTCTACTTAACTACAAATCCTACCATAAAGCCACAGTAATTTAGGATAGTTAAAAGGCATAAGGTAAGGGCATAAGTGTGGGCATATAGGTTGATGTAGCTGAGTTGGTAATTTACAAATATCCTCTTAAATTTATGGTTAATCAATTTTAAACAAAGTTTCCAGGACAATAAAATAGGAAAGAATAATCTTTTCAACAAATGGTGCTGGAACAATTGGATGTTCACATGCAAAAACAAACACAAAAACAAAAAGCTAAGCCTCTTACCTCACACCATATAACCATACACAAATATTAACACAGTTATTCATAGTTCTACATGTAAAACTATAATATTTCACAAAAATATAGGAGAAAAATATTCTTGACCTTGAATTACGCAGTTTTCATATACAATACCAAAATTATAAGCCACACAATAAAATGTTAAATTGGGCTTCATTAAAATATAAATAAAATTGTACTTCATATTATGACATTTAAAAGTTGAGATTAAATAGGTTGGAAGAAAATATTTACAAGTCATATGTCTTATAAAATACTGGTATTCAGAAGATAATTACAACTCAATAATAAAAAGACAAACTACCCAATTAAAATCTGATAAAACATTTGAATAGATACCTCACCAAAAAAGATATATACATTGATAATAAGCACATGAAAAGGTGTTTACAATAATTAGTCATTTGAGAAATCTAATTTAAAACCACAATGAGATACACCTACTGGCAATATTAAAAGGCATAATATCAAGCATTTGTAAGGATGTGGATAAACTACAAGCACCATAATTTTGAAAACAGTTTTTCAGTTTCTTACAAAGTTACACAGAAGTACTCATAAAAATCATGCTAAAAATCTAAAAAAGAAAAGTGAAAATATATATGTATAGAAAGATGTAGATATAAACTCTTGTAGCAGCATTATTATTGTAGCCAAAATTGAAAACAAAGCAATGTCCATCAATCCATCAACTGGTGTATAGAAAGGAAAACATGACATATCCATACCATGGAATAATATTCATCAATGAAAAGGAATTAAATACTGATATGAGTTACAATGTGGACGAAAATCAGAAACAGTATCCTAAATAATATAGATTTCCTTTCTGTCACTCTCTTACACACACACACACACACACACACACACACACACACACACACACGACATAATGGATGATGCAATCTATATGAAAAACCCAGGCAAAGAAAACTTACACATGCAGGAACCAGCTCATTGGTTACCTGGTCCTGAGGTTGGGAGAGTATGCTTTAACTAAAAATGTGCTCGTGGAAATTTTGAAGAATGATGGAAATGTTCGAAGACTGCATTGTGTTAATGGTGAGTTAAAACTATAAACTTACTAAAAATAATGGAATTATATTCTTAAAGTAGGTGAGTCAATTTTATGCTATGTAAGTTGTGCTTTGATATAGCTTTCAATAACATCATGGATACACATTTTTCTCTCTTTTTAGTATAAACTATTTGTTAAGTTACTTTTGTGAAACCTAAAGAAGAAAAATGTATTATCTCTTCTATACTCTAGAACAATCTTGAAAGAAATTCATTGTTTTTATTAGTCTTTCCAAATAATGAATTTGGTTTTCTATTATCTCTATTATGTTTACTTGTATATTTATCAAGTTAAAATAACTTTACTAAAATATTCATATGTAAAATTCACCCTTTTGTAGGTTATATTTCAATGGTTTTTAGTATATTGACAGGAATTTGCAGCCATCACCATGATGTAAATTTAGAACATTTTCCACAGTCCCCTCCCAAACTGTACCCATTATTAGTCATTGATCATCCTTTTCCTCTTCCTCCCAGGCCTAAGTAACCACTAATCTACTTTAGGTCTTTATAGATTTACCTATTCTTGACATTTTTCATGAACAAAATCATATAATAGAAGGATTTTGTGACTGGCTTCTTTCATTTTGCATGGTTTCAAGGTTCTTTCCAGCTATGGCCTGTATCAGTGTTTCTTGCTTTTTGTGGGTAATCATATCCCATTGTATTATATACCACATTTCTTCTCTCTATCACTAGTTGATACATAGTTGGGTTGTTTCCACTCTTTGGCTATTATGAATAATGCTGGTATGAAGATTCATGTATAAGTTGTGTAAATTTATGTCTTCAGTACTCTAAGCTATGCACCTAAGAGTGGAATTGCTGGGTCATATAGCAATTCTATGATTAACTTTTTGAGAAACTGCCAAACTGTTTCCCAAAACGAATGTACCATTTTTACATTCCCCATTAGCAATATTTGAGGATCTCAATTTTTCAGTATTTTGGTCAACACTTGTTATTGGCCTGTCTCTGATTTTAGTCATCCTTGTAAACTTGATATGTTATCTTATCATGACTTTGACTTTCTCTATTGCCTAACTATGTTATCTTTTCATGTGTTTATTAACCATCTGTATATATTCTTCGAATAAATTTATATTCAAATCATTTGTCTATTTTTTAAATGAGTCATTTTTATATTGTTAAGTTATGATAATTCTTTGCATAGTCTAGATACAAGCCCCTTAACAGACTGATGGTTTGTAAATAATTTTTCACTTTCTTCACTACTGAAACACCAAATTTTCTCATTTTTATGCAGTTTGTTTTATTTTTTATTATAATACTTTTGCTTTCAGTGTCATATCTGAAAATATTTTGCCTAATCCAGGGTCATTAAGATTGTACCAGTTTCCTTCATGTGTTTTATCATTTGTTATTTTGTTATGTACATTTAGATCCTTAAAACACACACACACACACACACACACACACACACACACACAATCCCTGATCTTTGCATGTGGTATAAAATAGGGATCTAAATTCAATTTATTGCATTTGGATATCCAGTTGTCTCAGCACCATTTCTTGTAAAGACTCTTTTTCAACCATTTAATTATTTTGTTGAAAATCAATTTACCATATATGTAAGAGTTAATGTTTACAGTTAAAAAAGAATAACAATCAGTTATAATATCTCTCATCTTATATCTGACAATTTGGAAAAAGTTGGAGACGAAAATGCTAGCCTACTTTATAAAAGTGTAGGAGTAGGAAATATTTAGGATAAGGGGATCAATTCCATAATAATTCATTAAACCCACACAATGAATACTGGCAAGCCTTTCACTTTTTTCTTAAAATGTAAAGAGAAATGCATTTCAAACCATCACATAAAAGCCAAGGCTAGATAATACATGTAGCTGTGGATGGTAGAGATTGAAAAAGTATGAACAATTAGAAGGGCAATAACAACTACTTTAATAAGTAAAAATATTCACTGAGAGTAAATTATATTTCCACCTCTTTGTAAAACTTTCTCCTGGAAAATTTAGGAAAATGTCATTGCATAAAATATTGATTTGACAAATACGGCAGAATATGGGTCAGTCTGATAAATTATATTGGAAATCGTATAACTACAAAATGTTATCTGTCAAAAAGCTACATCAAATGACTATTTGTAGAAAATTAAGCCCCATGCACTTAAAACTGGATTTATTTCTTTACAATTTTATTGAACAGAATTTACCATTAGAGTGGACACTGGAAGACCTTGATTTTTTTTCCATATCCTACTATAATTTTCTTTGACACCTTGGAAAGTAATTTAAACTCAATAAAATGAAGATAATTGCTCTTACCTCACAGAGATGTAGAGAGCATTAATGAGATCATGTCTGCAAAGTGATTCAAAGTCTTTAGTTGGTCATATAAATAGCAAGCATAACTATATTTTTCTAGATGTCTAATAATGATAACTATAAATATGATGAACTGAAAAGTTAAAAGGCTGCCAGTGAAAGTAAAATGTTTTCATTTTAATTGCTAGGCATTTAAATGTTCCCTCTTGCATGTTTGGATTTAGGAAATGCACAAAATTTTAATTATGAGTTCCATTTTAATAAGGACATGTCCCCCAAGTTGAGACTCAAGAGTAGGTAACTTATAGTCAAATAGGGAAAAACTGAACTACCTCTTCTTTGCAATTATGTCTAATACATCACTATAGAAGTTTAATAAAATAACTTACAGCATAAATTTTAATGAAACCTATACATTACTTCTTCAAAATGTTTCTTAATGTGAAATAGAAGACCATGACTTCAGTTCCAAATCCCATTCCTCAAATGTCATACCTCCCATGTGTCATACCTTCCTGAGCTGATAACACCAAATACTAATATCATCTATTCAGTTCCTATCCTCTTAAATATTTCTCAGTGCAGAAATACTCATAACCAGACCCAAACTATTTTTAAGTTCAGAGCCTGCACTATAATCCTACTGCTGTCAACCGTTTGTGAATTAAAGCACTTATCTTTGAAACTGAATTGCATTTTACATTTAATGAGCCAGAAAAAGCAATGTTGATTCTAACGGGAACAGGCATGATAATCTCCTGGCAGAGACGCTTTTCAAAGTACTAATTCTTGGCAGCTATGGTGGTTCACTGTCTACTGTACTTGGCCTTGGGGTAGGCATTGCAGACAGGGACTTTGAAATGAGACCAGACATTAGGTCTGGATTCAATAAATGCCAGAGTAAAAGAGGTCACTCTCTCCAGCAACCAGCAGGGTAATTGCATCCTAAAGGAGAGCAAAATCTCTTGTCATGTCCCATGTGGAACTCTGGGTTGCGCTGATCTGACTGGTTATTGTTGGATCTCATCCAACAGGTTGTCAGGATTCAGTGGTCCATCACACTCCACACACACAAATAAGAAAACCAGGCAGAGAGACTAAAAATTCCACTAGCTTCTTAGAACAGAAATACAAGTGTTATTTTTTTTTTAAAAAAAAAACCTCCTTCTATAATCCATCAAAATTAATGAGTTTATTGCTGTATATTGGAGTTGAAACAAATGCATTCATTTATCCAGCTTGATGCTGCTTAAATAAACTTTCTTTCTCCACAAAATTGTCTCTTTTCTCAAAGCCATATTGCTAGTAGTTACTTACTGAAAAACAATCTGTTGGAATTTTAAATTGGCAATTATTAATATTCAAGTGTAAGATCATCAAAGGTTTGCCTATACATGCACACACAGACACATATGTACACACCTAAACACACCTGACTCCAAACCATTACTATTTCCCATCTCCATCTTCATCAGTATTACCAACAGCTAAAGGAATTGGGGCTTAGATATGCCTTGGATGAGAGACAAGCAGGCTGGGAGAAGACAGGAAATTCTTATTTGAAATGGAATTGTTCTTCTATAACACAGGGTTAATCTTTCCGCCATAATTCAGGAGGCAGTGGTGAAAACACATCTTTCTAGTGAGGAAAAGAACCAGACATTCTATAATATTAGGTAA
This sequence comes from Myotis daubentonii, assembly GCF_963259705.1. Classification (NCBI taxonomy): domain Eukaryota; kingdom Metazoa; phylum Chordata; class Mammalia; order Chiroptera; family Vespertilionidae; genus Myotis; species Myotis daubentonii. The sequence continues at coordinate 71,753,682 of NC_081851.1, read as the reverse complement.
GAATGTCTCCTTCATATTAGAAAGTAATTAAATAAAGAAATACGTATTTTAAATTAAATGCAAGTTTTATTTAAAAATTGACCAAACCAATGGACATGGACAACAGGGGGATGAGAACATGAGTGGGGGGCGGGGAGGTTGGGGGTTAATGAGGGCACATTTGTAATACCTTAACCAATAAAGAAATTAAAAAAAAATTGATGGGGAAAAGGAAACTTCTGCTTAGTTTCTTGTATTTAACCATTGGTGTAAAAGCAAATTAAGTGGAAATTCAAAATGAAATTAATAAAGCAAGTTCATTTATAATAGCATTAAAAACCTTGCATACCTAGAAATAAATTCAACAAAGAAGTGTAAGACTGATGCACTAAAAATTATAAAACATGTTAAAAGAAATCAAGATCTAAGTAAATGGGAAGATACCTTGTGTTGATGGATTAGAAGACAAGATTGTTAAGATGTCAATATTCTTCATATTTATTCAGCCAATCCTTTTAAAAATCCCTGCTAGGTTTTTTCTAGAAATTTAGAGGCTGATCTAAAATTTATATTGAAATTCAAGGACCCAGAATAGTTTTTAAAAAATCTTGGAAAATAACAAAGTTGGAAGATTCACGCTTCCTGATTTAAAAACTTACTACAAGATACATTAATCAAGAGAACCCAAGGGTAGACAAATAGATCAAGTGACAATAATTGAGATGCCGGGTATGAACCCATACATTTGTGGTCGATTGATTTTTGACAGGATGCCAAGAGAATTTAATGAGGGGAAAATAGTCTTTTTAACAGTTGGTGCTGAAATAACTGGACATTTACATGTAAAAGGATAAAGTTGTAATCCTATGGCCAAAAATATACCAAGATTAATTCAAAATTGTTTGAAGAAAAGCATGTAAAGCATAACATTTTAGAAAACAAAATGTAACCTTGGATTTGGCAATGGATTCTTAGTTATATAGCATCTGAAGTAAAAGCAACCAAAAAATTTGATAAATTAGACTTTTTCAAAATTAAAAATATTTAGGCATTAACGAACCCTATAAAGAAAATAGCAGATCAACCTACAGAATGAGAGAAATATTTACAAGTCATGTACCTTATAAAGTGAGCACATAGGAAAATATGTATATATATTAATATTATATATTAATATTATTGTATCTTATTATTTAACAATAAAAGACAAATGAATCAATTTTGAAAATGGATGAAGAATTTAAAATAACATTTCTCCAAAGAAGGTATAGAAGTGGTCAATAGCCACTTGATAAAAGCTGCTCAACATCAATAATTATTGAGAAAATGCAAATCAAAACCAATTCACACCATCAGGATGACTAAAATAAAAACAGATAATAACAAGAATGGGGGGAATAGAGAAATTTAAATCTTCATACAAAGCTGATAAATATGTAAAATGATGCAGCCACTTTAGAAACCTGTTTGGCAGTTCTCTAGAAGTTAAACATAAAGTTACCATATGACCCAGCCTTAGCAATCTTAATTATATACCTAAGAGGAATAAAAACATATGTTCACACAAAAAATATACAGACACATTTATTATAACTATATCTATAATAGCAAAAATGTGGAAACAACTCAAAAATCCATTAACTAATGAAAGGGTCTACAAAATAAAATACTATTCAGTCATTTAAAAGGAATGGAGTATTGAAACATGCTAAAACATCGATGAACCTTGAAAATGTTATGCTAAGCAACAGAAGCATAAAAGGCTACATATTGTGTGATTCAGTTTATATGAAATATTTAGAATAGAGGTAGGAAGGGAATGAATAATGGTTGTCAGGGGCTGGTGGAGTGGAGAAGGAGCAAGAGGGGAACAAGGGTAGAGCAGGACTGCTAATGGGTACAGCCCATCTTTAGAGGATGATGAAAATATTCTGGAATTAGCTGTGATAATTTCACACATGTGTGAATACACCAAACATCTCTAAAGTGTGCTTTCAAAATAGCAAATTTCATGTTATGGGAATCATATTTCAATTTACAAAAATCACTGGAGAACTGTATCAAATTACATGTCAATGAAGGACTGTTGTATAAGAGCGCGTAAGAATCATAATATTCAAACAGAAGTGCAAATGATTTTCAGTTCCGTCCCTTTTCTCCCTGTACACCAATAAAAAACCCTGCGAAGTAAATGTTTTGGGAATTATAAAAAGTAGACACTAGGCATATTTTATGGTATTAGAAATATATAATTTCTTCGTATGATAGTGACTATGAAATTTTATCATAGGTCTGATATAGTAAGTTTATAAAATGTCTCTGCTTCTATTCATCTCCTGACCCATGTCTATTTTAACCCTAGAAGGCAAGACGATCCTTTAATAATATAAATCAGTTTATAACACTTCTGGGTTCATAACCTTTTCATGAATGCTCATTTCATTCAAGAAGCTTAAGTTAGTACAAAATCTATTCTTTTTTCTCTTCCAGCTTTAATTGTGTCTGAGAAGAAATGGGCTCTGTTCTCTGGTTACTTTTAAGAATATTTCCTTATCATTTATTCGAAAGTGTCTTTGGTGTAATTTTCTTTCTATGTATCCTTCTTGGGGTCTTTTGAGCTTCTTATATATTTGTGTTTAGGCTTCATCAAACTTAAAAATGTTCTTCCATTTTTTTCATGAAATATATTTTCTGTCCAAAACTTTTTTCTTTTCTTTTTTTTTTACTCTTTTGACAATATGTTTATCTTCTTTATATTGTCCCACAGGCTAGAGAGGCAAAATTCATTATATTTTTCTGAACAGGGCAATTTTATTTATTTTTTTCACACATTTTTAACTAGGTTTTTTTGTGTTTTAGTTTTAATCATTTTTATTGCTCTTTCTTCAAATGAATTGATTTTTTTATTGTTCAATATGTTGTTTAGTCTATTCAATACTATTTTCCCTTAAGACTTTTTCGTTATATTATTTTCAGTTGGTTCTATTTTGTCATTGCAGTTTTTTAATTGAGATTGCATATTTGTTACCTCATTATGTCAAATAATATTGCAAAATATTGAGTAATGAACAATAACTAGAAAATATGTTGCACTCACACTGGTAAATATTAAATAGAGGCATAAAATTGTTATTATGAAAAAGTGTTTTTATCTTATTTTCTAAAAGGATAATTTATTGATTGAATCATGGTTGTGTGGTTCACTTCATGTTTAATCAGATTACTATTAGCTGGTTTGATGTAGAAATGACCACTAGGAAATGACTACTGGGGTGACTCTTGTCACTGACACAAAAACACGGCCAGAGGCTGTGTCACAATCATAAATGTGTTCTGCACATCCTGACATAAAAAATGTTGGAGTAATGAAAGAAAGGCAATATTGGAATTGTACAGTGCCAGCAACTATCCTGTGTCAATTCTTCAGATCACCAGACATGGAAAATTATGAGGAGAATTCAGGGTTTAGAAACGCCTGGTCTAAAGTGATTTCCTATGCTAAAAAGTACATATGCAGTATATGTGTGTATCTGTTTTTTAGAGAAAGCACAGGGGAACTTGAAAATTTCTGTTTTTATTGTTTACTTTGGTTCTTAATAAAAGTTCTCTATGAAAAAAAGATAACAAATACAAATCTAGAATATTGTAAGACCTCTGTAGAAAGAAATTAAAGTTGTCAGCTAAGAGGGGAAACTTTCACAATGTTGAGCACATTAAATAGATACTTTCTTCATGATGCCGGAGACAGTCTTGTGAAAGAGGCAGAGAGAGACCCAAGTCCCCTGGTGTCCCAGTCGTCACATGGTTGAGTCTCCTCCCGGCCAGTGTTAACACTTAAGCCTGAGGTAAATGAATAAACACTGGGTCATGGGAACCACGAAATTTAATAAAGAAGGTAAGAATTGTATGTCATTCCTGGCATCCATTTTCCAGTCCCTTGACACTGTTCCCCAAAGACATCAGCAGAGCATCTGCTATGCTGACAGCATGAGTAGCTTGACATTTCTTCTGAGAAATGAACTATTAAGGTGTTTGGGAGGATTAACAGAGCCCGGCAGGAAGCCCCACTGCTTTGAGCTACCTCCTCAATTTGCTTCCCAAACATCACAGACATTTATATTTTTCTCTTAATAACCACGGAAGGACAAAAGCACAGTGAGTTTTTGATGCCATATCTGCTCTAGGCACAGTGCCCTGGCTTCCACATTGATGGCAAGCAAAGAACAATAAAAAGTTTTCCTTACAAAAGCTATCAACATCTACTGCAGGCCTTAGGTGAACATGGTCCAGACAGAATAGATGATCGGTTTTCATCACATTTTCCCATTACAAAGACAGGTTTTGGATTACTATACTGCTTTTTTTTTGGGGGGGGGGAGTATATATATACATACATACACATACACACAATTGCATCAAATGCCTATGGTAAAAATTTTAAAGCCATGCAAGAGTGTAGAATAAAAAATAAATTTAACTCCAGATTTATAGGATATACCACAAAGATAACCAGCATCACCAGTTTCTTTTACCTCTTTTAAACAGCACTCATAGATTTAAAGTATGTTTAAGAATGACTGCTTTGTATTCCATTTCATGAATAAATTTTTAAGTCTATATTGTGTGGTACTAATGCTCCATTTAATACTGTGTTAATAAAGATATGAACACATTCATGGAAAGGCAATGGAACTTGGTTAAAATCTTGAAATCTGGAGGCAGGCTATTTTGAATCAAATTTGAGTACTTTCTAAAAAAAAGTAGTTTTGATCTTAGGCAAGTCACTTTACCTCTAATTTGTTTTCGTTTCCTTATTTGAAAAACGAGATCATAATTGTACTGGCTTCATAGTGTTTTGTGAGAATTACATGAGTCAGTGAGTACATGCACAAATGGAATACCGAGGGCAATACAGATGTATCTTTTAAAAGGTATCACATATTTTTATTCCTACTGATTGAATCTGAAACATCCATTTCTCATTCATTATTTTTTATTTTTTTTTTAAATATATTTTATTGATTTTTTACAGACAGGAAGGGAGAGAGATAGAGAGTTAGAAACATCAATGGGAGAGAAACATCGATCAGCTGCCTCCTGCACATCTCCTACTGGGGATGTGCCAGCAACCCAGGTACATGCCCTTGACCGGAATCGAACCTGGGACCTTTCAGTCCGCAGGCCGACGCTCTATCCACTGAGCCAAACCGGTTTTGGCAAATTTCTCATTCATTATTAATAACAGAATATTCTAGCATTTGCCATTCTGATAAGATGAAAATTGCATTTCATTATTACTCTTAATTTTATTTTTTAATAATGAAACAAGTAGAAGTATTTATATGTTCATGTGCCATATTCATTGGTTTCCTGGTGAACTCTCTCCGTTTCCTCTTCCTATTTACCACTGTGTCACTCATCATTTCCATACCGAGTCACACAGTGCTTACATCTTATATATGACAAGCATGTTTTCCTCAGTTTGTTTCTTATCTGTTGTTGACTGTTTTGATATTTATATCCGGCCAAGACTTAAAAAATATCAATTTAAATAATATCAAGTCAAATTTACCAATTGGTTTTATGACTTCTGTGGTTTTATCTGACTTAGGTAGACCTTTCATCATAATTAGGTAGAATCAATAGAGAGCCCAATGGGAAAATCACTCTATCTGGACATAATATGTTGTAGAGGTAGTCCTGTAGATTGGTGGAAAAAAGAACTATTTTCCCAAGGGGAGATTGGATATCCACATGAAAAAAAACATGTTGTTTCACCCTTTGTTACAGTACACACGTTTCAAATTGTGGGGGATTCTACATCTATAGATGAAAGTCAAACTTTTCAGAAGATCATTTAGAAGACTATTTTCATAATCTTGAGGTAGGAAAAAAATGTAAGGACATTGAAAACCACTAACCATAAAGGAGAGAATGATAAATTTGACTGCCAAAAGTAATAATTTATCTTCACTGAAAGCTACAAATAAAAGAACAGAACAGCAAGTCAATGAGTAGGAGATGATATTTACAACTAATGTAATAAACAAACATTTTATAGCCAGAATATATAAAAAATATCTTCAAATAAATAAGTAAAAAAATACACTGTTGAAATGTAGACAAGAATTTTAAATAGGAACTCTACAAAAGAAGATATCTAAATGGCTATAATGAAAATGTGTGAAGACTCATTAGCAACCAGAGAAATGCAAATTAAATAAAAATAAAATGTCACTGCATATCAACTACAAAAGACTGACAATACCAAATGGGGTGAGAATGTAGAACACATTGCTAGTGGAAATGTACTACATTGGCAAATAGTTGGCATTATCAAGTGAAAGATGATGGGTGGTCATGGTTTTGCAAGGTAGTCAAATTCTGGATATATTTTGATAGGAGAGAGAACAGATTTTCTGTTGGAATGTATGTGGTAAAGAAAAGAACGGGTAGATTGAAGAATAGTTCCAAGATTTAATCTGAACAAATGGACAGACAAGATTGTCCTCAATTAGTGTGAAAAGGGCTGCAGAGGAGCCTTTATTTTTTATGGAGGAGAGAATGGTTTGCAAGTCAGCTTCTTGCCATGTGAATTTGAAATACCAGTTATGAATCCATGGGATGACATCAAGTTGGCGGTTGCATATAATTCAGGGATAAGGAATTCAGGGATAAGGTCTAGGCTGGGGAAAATACACTTGGGAGTCATCAGTGAATAGAAGGTATTCAAAATTATGTAACTGGAAATGATTACCAAGACAGCAATTATAGAGAATAAAGTGAGTTAGTAAGAAGACTGACCATTAGTTAAGCTAGTCCCACCCCCATCCCCAACCCCATTCCCACCTCCCTCTGAGATTCATCAGTATGTTCCATGTCTCTATGACTCTGGATCTATTTTGTTTATCAGTTTATTTTTTCATTAGATTCCACATTAGAGTGAGATCATGGCGAGGGGTGGTGGGTCGGTGGGAAGCGATTAACCAAGGGATGGAGGGGGGTTAATGGGGCTAGGTAAGACAAGGCTTGAGGTTTGACTACTGATTTAGAAATGTGGAGGCCACTGGTGACGTTGAGAACAAAATGTTCAGAAGCCTGGTGGAGGTGAAATCCTGAATGAAGTGGGTTCAACATTGATAAGGGATAAATCAGTAGAAGTGAATATAGTCAGCACTGTTGGAGAGTTTAACTCTAAGGGAAAGAAAAGTGCAATAGCAAAGGGGTAAAGTAAGGTGAGAGAATAGGATATGTGCATGCTGATGGGAGAAATGCAGTAGAGAGATAAACTTTAATGGCACACAAGAGAGAAAATATTGAAGCAATATGCAAGAATGGGCAAGATCATAAAATCTCCCATGAAAGCAGATGAACGTCTGTTCGGAGCATATGTAATTCATTTATGATAACATCAGAGAAGAGATACCATGGGCCCTGGCTGTAGAGTGGTGAGTGGTCAGATGTAATAATAGAAGCCCATGAAATATATTTTCTTAGGAAGTTTATGTTCTCAGGAAAATAGGAAAGAAAGACATCAGCTGTGCATGGAGAATGGGAGAAGGTTTATGGGGTTTATGAGTGAGAAAATAATATATTATCTTTTAGAAAAGGGGGGATGTGAATGGTCAAGGGATTTCTAATAAGAATTCCAGGAAGCATTAAAATAGTAATTTTCACAGATTTTACGAAAATATGCAACAATGTAACTTTAAAAAATATAAAATAGTATTTTTTCCTTTATATGCTAAAATCATTTATTGTGTTCTAAGAATACTTGGTGAACCAGATAAATGTGGTCAGTGTCTTCCATGAGTTTACAAAACTCCTCCTCCTGTGAGGCAGTCCTCTTGGGAAGCTAAGTAATAATTTTTATTGCTTTACTACTGAGAAAACCAGATTTTTATTCATCCTTTAGTTATGCATTCTGAATACACAAACACAAAAACTATACAAAGAAATTTAACTTCAGATATACTTCATTTTAAAGAACATAATTCTCATGTTATTTCAAACTAAATTATCAATCTGCTTTTTATTTCCTATCTGCCTTCTGGATTTTAAGGGCAAAAACAATGTTTTCAACACCACCTGGTCCTAGAATGGTGCTGGCACATGCTAAAATCTCAATAGCTATTTGCTGAACACATAAATCAATAGAGGTATCATAGCAAGTCAGGATATACTACCAGAAGAAATATCTGAGGAGTAAAAAGAATCCCATATACTTACCATTTCTATATCCTATGCTGCTTTTGTCAAAGTGGAGACTTAATAAAAGTTGGATAAATTTGATTAACCTATCCAAAATATTTTTATCATAAGAAATATGTAACCCTAGAATATCAGAGGAGTACAATATAATAAAAACTTCCAGAGAGTTTTGCTAGATATTGTTTAAAAAGATTAAGAAAAGTTCTCAGCTCACTGAATTTCAGTCTCCAGCAAATAAGAAAAATGTCATTAATTATTAATGTAAGCCTTTTCACTTATTAATCTTTGAATAATATGTGTAGAGATAATTGATTGTTAATAATGAAAATCAGATATGAAAGATAGCACACCTAACCATCAAGTTTGCTGAACAAAATAAAGTTCTTACCTCCCCTGGGAATGAATTTCTTTATGAGAAATAAATTGAATATTGTTAAGGATGGAGAATAATCGGACATGGATGAGGAAGTTATGACATTGACACATATTCCTCTATAAATACTAAGATTTATTCTGTGCATTATTCAATACATATCTGTTAAAAATTGAGTTAAAGGATCTCATATCAGTGAGCTAGAGAACATAATGTGGGAAAGATGATAAATTAAATGATTGATTGTTCTTATTTTAATGCCTCACACATTTACTGATACTGAAAAAAATGGTTTATTTCTTTAGGCTCATTAATTATAAACTTGGAAATCATTTAGGGATTTAAAAAAAAACAATTTGCAAGTTAATCTTGTCAGTTTCTGAATAAGTTACTAAAAAAGCTGGTGAACTAGTGAGTTATGGAATCAAATATTTCAAGTTTCTCATGTTGGCTTCAAAGTGAAAGTGAACTTGTTTATCTATTCAATATAAGCTGATGTATTGATTTTAAATTATGAAAACATATGTAAAATATGCATAACTTCTATTGAATCAAACAATTAAAGTAGATATATTTTGTACTATCAAAAGTCAAAATTCTAAATAACTGCAATGGGTTGTTCAATGGCTTTTTAAAATTTGTAAACATGACAAATTCTATCTTACTGATTACATAGTAACAAAATCCTGCAAATATAATTTAGTTTTGTCTTGGTGCTAATTCATACAATACTTGGAATGAACATACAGTTTTCTGTAGATGGCACCTCTCCTTGAAATGGTGAAAAGATAACTGTAAGTTTATTAAAATCACTTCCCTCTAAAACCATGGTGGTTTCAATAAGTTATTGCTATTCATTGGCTATGACTGGAGTCTCATGTTTCAAGAATGAGCTCTAGTGGTAGCCTCACATCTCCCAACTCCCCTAAATTGTGCTAGTTGGGGTACCCCGATCTTTCTTAGTCATTTTCTCTGCTGGAACTCCTCAAAGATGGACTCCATTTCTCAGATCTGTTTCTGAGGGGGAATATGCTTCTAAGAGTTCAGCATGCTGCTCCCACCTGGGCAGAGATGCATTTCAAGGAGAACGTGACCTTTCTGCGGCTTCTTGCTATTGACAATTCCCTAAATTCAACTTATTCCCAAGAACGGCATCACAACTCCCGTCTTCATACAAAAGAGCCAGCTTCCTCTGTGCTGTATGACTAACCAAAAGCAATGAAACGCATGGGTCTTCCCTAGTCAGTGTGTACCTGAGTAAGAGGATAAAGGAAGCTGGCTACCTGAATCAACTTCCTCTCAAAATCACCAGTAGGATGGCTTACTCCGTCTCTTTATGGGGATAGTAAAGGGGAGGGGCAACAACTGCTACAATAATGGGGCTTTTGCCGAAACCGGTTTGGCTCAGTGGATAGAGCGTCGGCCTGCGGACTGAAGGGTCCCGGGTTCGATTCCGGTCGGGGGCATGTACCTGGTTGCGGGCACATCCCCAGTAGATGTGCAGGAGGCAGCTGATCGATGTTTCTCTCTCGTCGATGTTTCTAGCTCTCTATCTCTCTCTCTTCCTCTCTGTAAAATATCAATAAAATATATTTTAAAAAAAATAATGGGGTTTAACCCCATCTGAGAAACCATTACCTTGGGAGGAAGTTTTCTTTTCCAAATATTCCATGTCCTGCTGTCTCTTAACTCACTGGACTTAGACACTAAGCTTATGGTTAGTCCACCATGTGGTTACTCTTCCATCATGAATGAGACCAACATCACCGTTCCACTCCCACCAGGCCACTTCCCCAGTAATAACAACTCTCCTTGATTATCTTCCAGGAAATACTACTAGATAGGCAGTTTTTGCCAACCCAATTTTTAAAAATAGATTGCAACAGTGCAATGACCATATCTATTCTACATTCACACTATATTTGAGGCTAGAATTTTCTGATATTCCATCCCCAATTATTCCAAACCCTTTGTTCCAAACAGTCTATTAGAGATTCTGTAATGGGATCAAATGACAGCATCAAGATTGATGTAAATTCCAATAAAGATATGGCCCAACTGGAATACAAATAACTTTGTGCTATCAGATGTTTCAAAAATGAAATGTACAGAGCCCACAAAAAAAAATGAATATGTACAATTTTCTGGTCAATCTAAAAAAGAACATGTTCCGATAAATTAAAACCCCATCTCACCATATCTTGTACCATTATATTTTTCCTGAAAACAAGTCACACATTTATATGTTCCTTTAAAAAAAAAAAAAGACAAAGTAGGAAGGAAGAATAGGTAGAGGAAGACGAGAAGAAAAAGTGAGATAAAAAGAAGAAAAGCATACTCAGTGTTCTCATTCTGCAGGAAGGTAGATGTAGTCATACCAGTAAGGACACTGCTTTAAAAGTAAATTTCTAAGGATTCTCTTAATTGTTCATACTCTGGCCCTATCAACGTATCATAACGCAGAGCAATGAGCCTTTCTATCATTGGTCCTACTATTCTTCAGAGAACCTAAGGGTCTGCTTTTTCTATGACCAAGTTTTCTTTCTAGACTCCAAGTCAAAAACATTTCCGCCAATGCTGCTATTTCCTGACAGTGGCATGTTTATAGTGATGACAGGCAATCCTACTGGCAAAATACTTTGATTTATAATGTGGACAACTCCAGTTATTTGCTCTCCAAATAAATGCTTGACCTCATTCAGTCATACTTGGGTGTCTTCAATTTCCTGATATCCCTAAACATTTATCAAACTAATTCTGTCTGTTCTTTCAACTTGGGTGTTGTCCTCACAACATTTTTGGGAGTCCCTCTTGATGTATAAATGTGTTCACTGTTTAGTTTGTTGGAAAAACTGCTGTGTTTAATTTCCCTGTTGAATGGTTTCATATGTTTTTCTTTATATATATATATGTCTCAGACCCTACTGGGATCTTCTATTGTAAGAAATGTGTTGCTTTTTATTCTGTCAAAACATCCCTAGTTTTGTTCTCCTGAGTGGGGTAATCATATCCTTCTCTAAACCCCAAATCTAGCCCAGGTCTGGATTCTACCTATTGAGATCTGCCTGTCTTCCCTAGTTCCTATCACCCACCCTTTATCTTGCCTTTGATTTCTTATTTTATAAAATTTCCAGGACACTTTCCTTGAGAAAATGGTTAGTACCTGTGTCTCTAGTTATAATAATGAATTTATCTTGAAACTTGCTTGACAATAATTTGAGCATTTTACAATGGTACTCCTTGTCTTTCCCTATTACATCAACCCAACTAGTATATAAGCGGTTATTGTAATTATTACAATCTTCAAGGAGGCATTTTCCATTAGCTCTTATGTACTCTGTCTGTAACTTTGAGGTGGTATTTCTTACAGTTTCCTGAGTCCTAGCTCTGCCCAAGGGAATTATTTCAGTCTAATCTCTGTGATCTTCACTATAGTCTTACATTGGAGTCCTCAAGTCCTAATCACTTTTTCTAGAGAGGTTATCAATAAAAACATTTCCTCCTTGTCCAACCAAAACATTAAAAGTAGTTAAATCTTGGTATAATGTGTCCCAAGTACATTTTAAAAATGCCTTTCATTTGAATTATGGCCTCTAAAACCTTGGATTTTAAAAATTACATACCTTTGCTCTTTTCGCTTGGTCCTCTTAGATCTTTCTCAGCCATTTTCAATGATAGACTTTTCTTAAAATACCATCTCATATTCATCTGAAGTATTCTTCAATTTCTCTAGCACTTCCTATGCCCCAACACTGTTTTCCCACCAGACGAATTCTCAAGAATTACTCCAATGACAGTTACCATTGATAAGCATTTTCACGTTAAGCTCCAGGTAGCTTAATTCAAATAGCCCTTGATCAGAAATAAGAGCAGTGCTGAACCTGAAACTAAGTCTGAGTTTGGAACCTCAGAGCTGCCCACCTGAACCTGCCTGATGACACCAAGAGTGTCCCAATAGGCTCGAAGCCTCAGCATCCAGCAGAGTCAAAACCATCTATCTCCAGTGCAACACTGTTCTATGTCTTTGTATTCCCTGTAGCTATATCCTGGCAGACCCCAAGGCCCCGAGGAATCCGTACAGTCCTGGCAGTGAAGGGAAGATAAAATATTACAAGCTGTTTGAGAACCAGTGAACCTTTCCCAAAGACCTGCAGAAAAATGCGAAACCTGGGTAAGGGTTTGAGGGTGTTGCAATGAATGCAAGCACAGTTACAAACAGAATAGTATAACATTGAGAAGCTTTTATCCTTGGGAAATCCCATCATGACCTTGGAAAGGTATTGGCAAGCCTTGGACTATCAGAGAGCGTCCATTCACTTCATATTATTTCCCATCACAGACTTTCAATGGTTGAGGTAGAGAGAGAGAAGGGGTAACAACCCAGGCGAGCTTATTCTTTCGACAGAAGTAGGGTGGTCAGGAACAATGAATATCCCAAATGTCTCTGTCTGAGCATAATTTGACAATGCAGTTCCTTCAGGGGACATGTATCTAGTCACCTTCAGAAAAACTCTTTGAAATTTTATTTTTTTTGGAAATATACTTTATACCAAGAAAAACATAATAAGATGATAGTGTATTTATTTTTTTGATACAGTCAAATACTTGGCATCAAGCAATGTGTGTGTGGGGGGGTGGGGGGTTTGGGGGAGAGGGAAGGGGAGGGGTGGAGATAGAGAAAAAACAAACCCTAGCCTAAGCTTTTTCTGTAATTATCTAAAATTATCTAGATTAAGCTTGAATATATCTACTGTACCTCATTAAGCACACTGTTCCACTGCCTGCCCTTTCTATCTGAAAATGTTCTCTCATTTTCAAATTGAATTTCTCCCCCATTAACTTACTGCTTAGGTGTATTTTAATGGCTTTCCTTTCAATGCAAGTCCACTTGTTTGGGCCGCGAAATTATCTCATTTCATTGTATAAAGCCCAGCTTCATTTCTAATTTTTAGTAATTGTGTCCATTTCTAGGTGAAAAATGTGAGCCCAAACAAAAGGCCTCCTAAAACCAGCCTGTCATTTTCAGTTCTTTCTCTTCTAGATGCTGGCTGTTCATTTCCCCTACAGAAGGCGTGTCTGTGCCCCTCCCCAATGCACTGTGATCACAGATACAGCGAAGCATCTGGACCTCGCTGTGTGAGGGCATCTCCGGATAGGGAGCTGACAGCTTCACTCAGCTGTAGGCAGTGCAGGTGTGGTAGTCTCCAGGCAGCTCAGCACCATTGCCTTCTGAGTAAACGTCTAAGGAGAACCACAACCCTATCCTTATTTGAAAATTCTCTGACTGGAAGCTTTGGCATATAGAAACTCTGAAAAAATGCACATTTTATTTCAATCCTCACTATACACTGAGTGGCCAGATTATTATGACCACCCCATCAGTACAATGAAGTGAATTAGTTATGCAAGTAATAATAATAATAATAATAATAATAATAATAATAAAAACCTTGAGAGTATTTGCTTAGGAAGTTTTCAATATTCAGTATTTTTGAAGTACTGATGTGTACATCCTGGTACACATTCACATGCATGCACACATGCTAACACACACAACAACACAGATGTACATTCACATGCACACTCCCTCATCTACACACTATGAAAAATCACACATATTACAATATAATATAAATCAACCCATAGAAAAACACACACACATATGCACAGTGTCTTTTAAAACTTATTGGAAATGACTTGCCAATACCTTTCAATTTTTGATTTGTGTCAATTAGCCCACGAGGCTGGGGGAGTGATTGGTCCTCAGGCTATTTTTACTGTCTCTCTTGAAAGGGATATATTTTATCAGCCAGCACCACCCACAAGGCCTCAGATCACTGCAAGGAGGTTGGGAAGTACACTTTCCCTCAGTCAGGGCAGGAAAGGAGAACTGGACGCTGATTCTGCTAGTTTGTTCTTCTGATATATGAAAGTTTCATCTCCCTGCAAAATCCACACCCCCTTGCCAAGGAAGATCAGCCAGACTTTACCTAACAGCAGACCTAAAGATGAGGAGTTATGTAATAATTGTCTCTCCATCAGATCTGGATGGGCCTCCTCATAGACTGGAAACCTACATGCTCTAACAACTCTCTCATCTCCCCTCCCCCCCCTCTACTATGCTCTAACAACAATTCTTCCCATTCACAGTTAGTATATAATGGTGGGATATTAGTTAGAATGATTGCAACAAGCATTCCCATTCTGGAGGAGAAATAGGAGACATCCTTAGCAGTTATTTGTCCTTAGAAATCTTGAAATCCCACTGGGCACTCGTTGTGTGAACCACCTATCTTGAAGGCAGGGACTATTCCTTGGTGAGGCCCTTCTCCTGCTCTCCTGGAAGAGGTTCCCTTTATCACAGTTTCTCAATTCATTTCCTGCCAGGAGACACATGGGAGCCCCAGGATCATGTTGACAATGAATTCTAAGATTTATTGGACACTTTCCATGTGACTCGATGTGGAAATTATACTAAGCAATTGCGTGCATTTAATCCTCGCAATGGCTTTAGAGATGGCATTATAATTGCTTCGGTTTAAATTGCCTAGTGTTCCAGAGCTCGCCAATAATGGAACTTGCATCCAAACCCTGCTGTTACCAGTCCCTAATAATCCCTTCACTCCTATTGTCTTTATATTCCTGAGTTAAAGTGACTGTTTCAGGAATTTTTAGAAGTAATTCCTGGGTAGCTGAACAGAATCAGTATTTTTGACAAATGCAAAGGTCATTTTTCAGTCTCAGAGAATCACAGGCTTTTCCGTCTAGACCCCAGGTTTCTTTAGCAGCACGATACTCCGTGTGTCCAGAGACATCCTGTGGTGTCTGTGGGGGATGGTTCCAGGAGTCTTCTCCTTTGCAGATACCAAGATTCTCAGATGCTTCAGTCCCTTATATAAAATGACATAGTGTTTGCATATAACCTACCCACCTCCTCCTATATACTTTGTCATCTCTCAATCACTAGTGATACCTAGTGCAATGTAATTGCTGTATACGTAGTCATTACACTGTACTGTTTAGAAAATAATGACATGAAAAGAACATCTGTTCATGTTCAGTACAGACAACTATCAAAGTCTAACTACATAGTACATGCCAAAAACAATACAAATTTTTCCTCAAATATGATTTAACGCATACCTGGGATATAAAACTGTAACTCATTGATATAGTATCAAACCTTTAAAAAAGTATAGTGTACTTTCCTTTCAAGTGGAGAGGTACCATCTTGTAATAAAAACAAGGACACATTTTAATTACCCAGAGAGCCTTTGGAGAAGTCTGAGACAAGTTTCCTAAGAAGAAAGGAAATTTCTCTAGCCTGATGGTGTAAGCCCTCCAGAGGGATTCAATGGAACTTCCACCAGTTTTGAACAAGTGTAGCTTTTGAATGCTTTCAGTGGGCCTGACCTTTTGGTAAGAAATTTATATAATTTAAATTAATTATTCCTTATAAGAATATTTTGAAATATATGTTTTAATAATTCCATTTTAGAGATTCAAAAGTCTAGGATTAGACAGCTAAAGGCAATAGGTAAATTAGATAGGGAATTGAAAAAGAGTCAGAGTCAGAACATGGACCCAGGTCTTATCTTGCTCTGAAACACATGCTTGTAACTACTAGGCAAATTGTTGCTCAAAAAAAGATGACCTTCTAAAGCGGTATCTGGGGTAAAACAGACAAGGCAAAGAAGAAATAGACCAAAGCATTGCCCCCCAAGACCGTACTGCTTGATCAGAGAAATAGAAGATGCATAGAAGTGGTAGCCAGCGTCTTGAGTCTATGCAGTTTACCCTACAAGTTCCATTGATGAGCCTGGCTGGTGTGGCCCAAAGATTGAGCATCCACCTATAAAACAGGAGGCGGGGGGTGGGGGTGGGGGTCACTGTTCGATTCCCAGGCAGGGCATATACCCGGCATGCTGGCTCCATCCCCAGTGGGGGTGGAGGGGCGTGCAGGAGGCAGCCGGCCAATGATTCTCTCTCATCATTGATGTTTCTCTCTTTCTCTCCCTCTCACTTCCTCTCTGAAATCAATAAAAAACGTCAAAAAAAAAAGTCCAGTTGATGACCAGAATAAGTTGTCACTCAAGGAAGGCCATTATAATTGACTTTACTGAAGATGTGCACAATGAGCTGATTAGGGAAGAGGGTGATCAGAGCAAAGAAGCATCAGTATGGGCAGAACATAGAATTCAGAAGATTGGAAACCAAGTTCTTCCTCTTAGGGTTTACATGACATTGGATAAGTCATTTCATTGTGTTTAGGCTTAACTGTTACCTGAAAAGCAGAAGATACTAATAGCTGTGTCCTAAGTTTGGTGGACTATTCGATGAAATAACGTAGATAACATCCCAGCACCTTACTTGGAACAAGGTAGGCATTGATATGTATCTGTTCTTCCCCATCCTTGCTTCCCAGCTGGGATGATCACTACTCTTCTGCCAGTCAATTTCTTAATTAAAGAAACATTTATTGAATTCTTACTATATAGTAGTCACTCTTCTGGTTGCTTAGGACTGACTGATTGGTGAACAAACCTGATTTCCGCTTTCTTGGATTTTGTATTCTCGTGGGAGTTTATAAAAAATGTAAACAAGTAACCAAATAACTACACATGTTTATTTCAAATATTGATGCATTTTACGAGGTGACTAAAAGTGTGATGTCTAACCTCTATGCTGTATAGCTGAAACTAATACAAAATAATTTTAAATGGAGACAGTCATTGAAAAAATTGGAGGGCGGGAGGCAGAGCCAGATGGAAGAGGTTAATGGGGAAAAGAGGGGGGGGGTTGTGTAATACTTTCAACAATAAAGATTTTTAAACAGAGAAAAAAAATTAAAGTGTAAAAAGTACAAAGAATAGGGTGATATGCTAGTTTCGGGTGGTGGGTGGGGTAATACTCAGGGGGAACCTCTGATAGCGTGATGTCTGAAGGAGTGAAACTGGGAACTTTTTCCAGTGGGAATAACCTGTGTAAAGAAACAACTGTGGTGGATGAGATTCAAGTGTCGGTGGAACTCTGGAGTAGCCAGAGCTCAGTGACCACCAGGGAGGGTGGCAGAGACGCCGGTGGGAAGGCACGGGACAGATGGCACAGGTCCTTTTAAAACTTAGGAAAGGGTCTGGGTTTACCGTGACCCCGGGTCATGCCAAGGGCCCAGGAAGAGGTGCTGTGGGGGAATCTGTGGGTACAAGGTGCGGACTCTGGGGGCCATGATTGGGAATGTGAGGCCTCGTTATAACACTCCGAAACCCAGATCCGCCTCTTCCCACGCAGCCCAGAACCCTTTCCGTGCTTGACGGGATGTGATCATTAGCTGATTCACATGTTTCTCAACTCATTTCTTCCAGGCCATTGATCCAGGTACCTGGTCCAACCGCGCTGCCTTTTCAGTCCGAGGAATAAACGCCCTCTCGCCGCCTCTCTGACTGTCCCGTGGGCCTCTTCCCTGGTGCTTATTCCATTCGGTTCCTAGTCATGCCTCTGCGACTGTTTTCATTATTTTAAAAGTGGAGAGGATATGTTTCTGCTGAAGTTGCCCAATCTTGTTTTCACTCTACTGGGCTCCAAAGTGTGCTGTCTCGGTGCTGGCTGATGAGTGAGGCAGAACAGCCAGTGATTCCGTTTCCCTTTCAATGTTCAGATCTTTCCCTGCTCGCCTGGCTGTTTTCCCTCCTAACAGTGCATCTAACTGTGCGCCTTTCCCCTCCGCTTGAGGTAACCCCTTTCCACTTTACCTGTAACATTTGCCTGGGCTGCTCTCTGAGGATGTGTTTAAGGTCAAAGTTGTTCTGTTCTGTGCTAAGTTATCATGTTTGGGCTTTAACTTTGTAATTTCACTTGGTACTGTGAGTCGTTTTGTTTTGTTTGTTTGTTTTTCAGCTCCCTTTTCTTAAGGATTCTTTGTGTTAGAGCCTCACAATAATATTTTTAAAATAATAAAAATATTGTTGGCCTCCATAACTTTTAATGTGTCAGATGGTATCTTATTGTTGGTATTTTGAACAGTAAATACCACCTCACAGAGGCTCAGTATTCCTTCACGGGTTTCTTAGTTTTACTTCTGTTTTAATACCCGAGGAGCAATTGGGTGTTATACGCTCCCTATATCAGGCCTCCACACACACCAAGAACCCGCTACTGAACTGTCTCTGTTGATGCTCAGTAACTCTAAGAAGCTTAGTCAAATAAGTGTCCTCAGGACATTTAAGATCAACTTCTGTTATTGCTCCTTTTCTTCCCTGCAATCACCCCCAGCACAGGGATTAGGAATAGTACTGGGTGTCTGTGGTGGGGGCAGGACGACCACAGATTGCATGGTTATGGAAGAACATCATTCTAGGTCAATACTTGGAATGTCTATACATTGTATGTTATCCTTTATGATTTCCTTCTTTTGTTTTGAATCGTTTTATGACACTTAGCTTTCTTTATTGTCTGAGTGACTTTATCTTCAGGTTTTTTATATAGTGCTTTGCAACAATTCTTATATTGCGGGTTTGGCTAAATTATTTGCAGTTTTCATTTTGTAATATCCTTTTCAATGGCATAAAGGTGACTGTGAAAGGCAAGCACCATTGCTTTTTAAGCACCATTGCTTTTTAATGTAAGCTTTCATCAAGTTTGACCCTAGATTTCAAATAAATGTTTCAAGTTTGTCATAAAATATATTATAATTATTTCTCCAGGTATTTCTAAAATGTGCTGATTGAAGAATGGAACCGATACATTAATAGGTAGACATTCATATGTTTAAATGCATGTATTTTGATCATTATAACAACAATATAACCACAGTGTAAACTTACTAGAAACTAGAGGCCTGGGGCACAAAATTCAAGCACTTGGGGGGTGTCCCTCAGCCTGGATTGCAAGAGGGCACAGGCCAGGCCCAGGGATCCTACCTGTGCATGATCGGGGCAGGGGAGGGACCATGGGAGGACTCCAGGGTATGTCCGGCAGTCTCGCTCAGCTCTGATCAGCTGCATCCCAGCAGCCAGCTAACCTAAGCGTCTGCCCCCTGGTGGTCAGTGCACATCATAGCGAGCAGTTGAGTGACCTTAGCATATCATTAGCATATTACACACTGATTGGTTGAGTGGCCGACCAGACGACCGGACACTTAGCATATTAGGCTTTCATTATATAGGATTAAGCAAAGGGAACACTGTACTTTAATCTAAACATATTATTTTAATGCAAACACTGCTGGCACTTCAGGTCATACAGGTTCGGTTTTTGAGAAGCTAGTGATGCTCCTGCACACCCAGGACTTGCTAGATGCTGGGGATAAGGGGAAGTGGAACGGGCTCTGAGTTCACACAGGGGAGAAGGCAGAGCCTACACAGAGATCATTTCAGAATAAAGTGTCAGAAGTTTGGACAGAGGATTAGGTGTTCCTGAGGAGGGGGCAGAGAAAGATTCTAAGGAAAGGCAGTTCCCAGCTTTTCTCTTAAAGGATAAGGCCAACCCAAGACACGAAGGGTAAAAAGGTCATTCTAGGAGAAAGAAAACCGTGAATCTAGGCACATGACACAGCTTCATTTGGGGTTCTAAAAGCAAGCGACTATTGTAGTAATACTATAGCCTACGTGATGTTAGGTGCTAGACATTACATTTTTGGCCAATTGCAAGCTTGTCTGGGCATCATGCTTTGAGCATAGTTTTAGTCAAGGAATATGTGCGTATAAAGCTGTATTAATTTTATACACACGGGTGCAACATATATAGGTGTAGATGTATGTATAGCATATGGCATTTAATATAAAGTCATATGGCTACGCTTCATTTTACTTAACAGTAACTGTTAAATATTTTATATTGCTACATAATGTAATTTGTTGAATAAATACGTTAATTATTAAATGATTAACATTGCCAAATAAATAAAATAATATTACGTCTACTGCTCAAATTGGTAGGATTAATCCTAGGCTTGGTTTTGGTTTGGTTTGGTTTTTGTCCTATAGGCTGGATTATTTTCTTAGACCATGTTCATAGGCTTGCATAGACTCCAAGACAATGTAAAACATCTTTATGACTCTTGCTATATATTGGAGATTACTTAATAAAAGAGTTTTTGCCAATTTGGCCTCCCATCTACAATCCAAGCTTGGATGCATACATTTTTCCAACACCCACTGCTAACACTGGTGATTTCCCCTCTTAGATTTTGCTAATTTATTTGGCAGAATGTCTCTAAGTCTTTAGTATCATATCCTTGTGGTACAATAAGAATTATTCTCATGTCTTGATGATGTTATGAGGATTAATTTAAGTAACGAATGAAAATTGCTTAGCACACTGGCACACATAAGTGTACGATAAATTATAGCTATCATATTATTATTATTATTACTAACTCTGACTAATAAAGACCATCTCATTCTACTTTTTTCTCTTCCTGGATCTATTGGAGAATTAATAACTTAATAAATACTTAATGCTCTTGTTAGAAGACATTTTTACTTTATACTAGTGATAGTCTTGCCGCTCACAAAGCCCACGACTATGATGAGGTGCAAAAAGTAATGTGAGCATTTCAGACGTCCCCCAAAATATCAGTCCATGTGGACTCTTTAGGTTTAATACAATCTAGTCAAATTTCTAAGGTTCAAATTAAGAAAAAGAATAAATCAGAGAGCCTAATGGACTTACCACATTTTAGCCAGGAAAAAAATTAAAATTACCCTTCGCACTATTGCTTATATCTGAATGCTTCTCTTGTTCGGGAAACTACCCAAAAGTGGAAGTGAATTGTTCTCAATACAAGTTTTGTTAAGAAAAGAATAATGGGTGCGTGTGGAAATAAATATGTAGTTCCCAGATACTGAGAAATCAAAGTACGGCTGTATAATCTTTATGTTGCCCCAAAACAAAACAATGAAATAAACACCTAGTTAAAAAATGCATCTGGCCCTAGCTGGTTTGGCTCAGTGGATAGAGCGTTGACCTGTGGACTGAAGGGTCCCAGGTTTGATTCTGGTCAAGGGCACATGCCCGGGTTGCTGGCTAGATCCCCAATGGGGAAAGGGGTGTGCAGGAGGCAGCTAATCAATGATTCTCTCTCATCATTGATAGTTCTATCTCTCTTTCCCTTCCTCTCTGAAATCAATTTTTAAAAATGTATCTGGTATTAGTTAAAGCAGTGCACATGTTGTCTCCTTTCCTGAGTAGACCAATCTCTCTTTTTTTAAGTCAGGTTTATTGAAATATAATGTATATATATAATAAAGTGCACCCTTTTTAGCTGTTTCTCTCAAATCATTTTTCTCTTTAACTTACCAAATTTATAGTCATGAAGTTGTTCATAATGTTCCTTTATATCTTTAATGCCTCTAGGATCTGAGGTGATGTTCCCTGTTCCATTCTTGATATTGGTAGTTTGTGTCTTCTTTCTTTATGATTAACCAGGCTGGCCAGAGTTCTATCTCAATGTTATTATTGATCTTTTCAAAAAGCCAATTTTGGTATCATTGATTGTCTCTATTTCTTTTATGTTTCCAATTTCACTGATTTCTGCTCTTATCTTCATTATTTCCTCTTTTTTTTGCTTTGAATTTATTTTACTCTTCTTTTTCTAATTTCTTAGGTTGAATCTCCAAAGGCTGAGTTGAAGCATTTCTCACCCTCTCCCCCAATGCTAGATACACATATTTAAGTACTACATAAGTTGTGTCATATAAATGTTGATGTGTGTTTTCTATTTCATTTAATTAAAAATATTTTTAATTTTCCTTTTATTTTATTTTTTGACCCAGGGTTTATTCAAATATGTGTTTTTAAACTTCCAATATTTGAAAATATACCAATTATTTTCTATTGGTTTCCAGTTTCATTCGTTGTTGGGTTTCTACCTTCTGTCCTAAAAATGTCAATTAGATCAAGTTTGTTGATAGTGTTATTTGGATCTTATATTTGCTTACTGATTTTCACTTTATTTGTTCTATGTATCATGAAGACATATCCAATTATAACTGGATTTTACAGCAGTCATTTTTAATATGCCATGTGTAGTGCTGCTGATTCTTAATATCTAATAAATTAGCAAAGTTTTCTTTATTTATTTAAGCGACATAATTAGCCAAAATATATCTGCTGATGCTTAAATTCAATGTAATTTGGACTTTAGTCAAAATAAAAAGTATTAGATACTTTTCACTGAGCAGCACATAATAACAACTATGTATGTGCTCATGCATAATTTAATCATAGACATATTTTGGTATTTGGGGATCTATCACTATTTAAAACATTTTCTAAATATCACTAACCAAATGGCAAGACAATTTAATTCTTCTGACATTAAGATCTTGGGTGATGATTTTTAGAAAGTTTTCATTTGATGGCTCGATTGCATCAGCTGTAAAAGGGAGAAGGTTAGCCTAAATGAGATTTTAAGTATCTTTCCTTTCTATGACATCATTCTCATCATCAAATCAGCACACTTATCTTATTTGCAGTTTGTTTCATTTTTTTTCTACAAGGTCACTTAACTAAATCGAGGCTTCCTTTATCAATCAACACTAATAAAAGAGAAAAATGGTAATTGGCGTACGACGATACCCTTTTCATTGGCTAATCAGGGCTATATGCAAATTAACTGCCAACTAAGATTGGCAGTTAACTGTCAACAAGATGGTGGTTAATTTGCATATGTAGGCACAATGCAGGGAGGCGAAAGGGAAAGCAGGAAGAAGCCCCCTGCCACTGACAGTGATCGGAAACCCAGGGGGGAGCTAAGAGCTGGGGGGCAGGGCAAAGGCGGCCGCAGGGCCATCTTTGCCCTGCCCCCCAGCCATGATCAGAGAATCAGGTGCCTTTTCCGCCCTGGCCAGTGATAGCAGGAAGTAGGGGTGGAGCCAGCGATGGGAGCTGGGCACTGTCGAAGCTGGCAGTCCCAGGAGCTAGGGGCCCCTTGCCTGGGCCTAAAGCGAAGCCCACGATCGTGGGGCCGCTGCAGCTGTGGGTCCCCGCTGCCCGGGCCGGACGCCTCAGCCAGAGGCATCCTGCAGGGGCAGGGGCGGAGCCCGTGCAATCGCGGTGCCCCCCGCTGCCACTGCAGGTCCCCGCTGCCCGGGCCCGACGCCTAGGCCAGAGGCGTCAAGCCTGGGCAAGGGGCCGATCCTGCGATTGGAGGGTGATGGGGGTCAACGCCTGAGGGCTCCCAGTATGTGAGAGGGGGCAGGCTGGGCTGAGGGACACTCCCCCCACACACACCCAGTGCACGAATTTCGTGCACCGGGCCCCTAGTTGGAAAATAAGATAGTAATCACAACCCTACCTATATAGTTGGAAGTTGCAATGCATTAGAAGATGAAGGGACTATTTATTTGCCCTAAGACTGTAACCACTGGCTAGAATTGTAACTAATAGTTCTAATAATTACCAGTCAAGAATTGTACACAGCCAAGTTCATATTATACTGATTACTATCAAGCAAAAACACTGGCAAGCTAGTGAAAGGTGCTTCATTTCTCTGACACACACACACACACACACAACTTTTGTCCCCCCAAACTAAATTATACCTGGACTGTCCCATTGTATAGTCTTTGAATCTTTAAATGATCTTATATTGTTTCTAACTCAACAATTTATGATCTGCCCTTCCCTAGGCAGCTAATTAAATCAGTGCCTGAACTCTTTAATTCATACTAAGGCATTGAGGAATTCCTGTTTCTTCTCAACTAGTTTCTTCATGTAATTGCACAGTTCCTTTTTCTAGAATCTTGAATAAGCAAGATTGAATGAATTTAATGGGTTACTTTTTGAGCCACCAGTCAGACTGGTTTTCCAAGACTTTGGCCAACTGGTTATCCATCTGAATGGCAGGTGGTTTGATTGCTCAAAAATGCCCCAATGCAGCGTTTGATTAATTCACTCCGATGATTCCGAATTTGTGCCACCTACTTTAAAGAGTAATTTAACTTGGGAAGCATGAATTCTTATTTTTCATCCGGAGAGGAATTAGTGGAGAGAAAATTAAGTTCCCTCATCTAAGTAAATACCTCAGGGAGCTATTCACCTATCAGTGTATGGGAGAGGTTCAGCCTGTAACTTACCCAGTTTCATTAGCATTAATGGGAGTTTTGTGTAAAATCCTGGGTGAATCATTACTATAGGAGATCTGTAAGAGTTTGTTGATTACTTTTATCTTGTAATGGCTCTATTCTCCAGCTTCAACTTTTAAATCATTAGGCTCACACTAGAAGCTACATTTTGGAAGGAATCAAACTTGTTAAATCAGAGTAGCATCACATAGAACCATTCAACTTTGTGAATGTTCGATGTCTGTTCCATGTTAGGCCTCCAGACATTTGCTGGCTTCCTGGATATATGGTGTGTGAAGACTCAAAGTTGAGTATGTAGTTTTCACTTCATTATATCTGATGGATGCATACTCATTTATGACAATTCTTACTAAATTTTATGGCTAAGCCATAAATTCTGCACCTACTTGGATGACCTTTGAGCAACCTACCCTCCCCTTTCCTTGGCTTCATAATTTCCAATGACCTTTACACAGTATGAAACAGGAATTTGTGTCTAAACCTGGGTCATTTTGAAAATAAAAGAGGGGTTGTTGGAAGATGTGGAGCCTGGGTGTACAGGTACAAATGCCAATTAAGGTGTGCTAGTGGCCTCCGTGACCTATGCTCCTTTGGGGGCTTGAGGGGCTGGGAAGAAGATGGAGACAGCAGTCCAGCCAGTGATACATCTTAAAGCCCACTGACTGAGGTCCTGGAGTTTCCTCCTCCAGGAGCCTTCATTTCAGGACCCTAGGCTGTCTGAGCACCCCTGAGGCCCAGGATACAAGAGCGCTTGGGGAGTTCAGAGGAAGAAGAGTGACTTCTGAGTAGAAGAAAATTCAGATGGACTTCCTGGTGCATGACAAAGAAAGCACCAGAAATCTGATAGTATTTCCCTTTCTTTGATGAAAGCCTGGCTTGGTGTGTCATAGGAAAAAGTGTTGTGAAAAAAGCAGTAGTCATGAATCCAGAGACTCTGATCTCGATGGTGGTGTGAGTGAATTCTCAGGTGGTTGGATCTGGATATGGTTTCAGATGAACTCACTGTGGAATTTGAGCCCCAGTTCAGAAGATTGTAGCTTCAGTGCCGAAGAACAACTCTCACAGGAAGAGGGTGTGGTGCACTGAGTTCCTGCAATTTTCTCAGCTGACGATTGATAGTTTATGAAATGAAATGAATCCTCCCCTTCTACCGAATTGCAATAGGTGTTAGCCCCTTCTGAGAACTGGCTTCCTAAAGATAAAGATAAGATATAGGGAAAATGTCTAATGAAGCAAAACTAGAAAGCTCAACAGAAATATATGAGTGCTTTGATGTCCCAGTTTGTAAAAATAAAGGTAAAAAGAAAGAAACTACAGTGAACGCTTTCCAAGAAAATTATGTTGAAGAAAATAATGATAAAAACCACACAAGCCTCCCAATCCCAAGAAAGTGACCACAATTCTCAGCCATATACTTCTAATAGCATCTTTATAGCAGCCAAAAAATAGTGAGTTTGAGAGGGAAGAAACATAAGACAAAGAAAAAAGTATGGAATCTAGTTTCCCCCTTAATTGTCATTGATCCTTGTGTGGTTGTTCAAGATTGACTTAAAAATAGTTGTAGTCTACATGGCAATATAGGACGTGTTAGGATATGTTTCAAATATTCGAAGAACCCTTAAAAATTATGCAAGATGAGTAAGTCCTGGAGATCTGCTGTGCAGCATAGTGCATCTAGTTAACAATACAATGCTGTGTACCTAACAGTATATTGAGGATGGATCTCATGTTAAGTGTTTTTAACACACACACACACACACACACACACACACACACATGCACACACACACACGAATGAAAGAGAAGTGTTAGAGGTGATAGATATGCTTAAAACCTTGATTGTGGTGATGGTATCATGAAGATATGCTTATGTCCAAACAACAAAAAAAAGTATGCATTAAACATGCAACTTTTTATATATAAATTATTCCTCAATAAAGCTTTAAAAAAGACAAAAGTAACCATTGCCCAATAGGAAAAGAACCAACAAATGATGATAACTTGTTTCCTCTTGTTGACCTGTTCATGAAAGTAATGTTGTGTACTTCTAACAAAATAACCTAAAAATTTAGATAAACATGAAATATATTTTAATTTTTTTAAATTAAAGCAAGGAAATATCTCAATCCATGTAAATTTCTTCTCCTTAGTTTAATTTAATTACTTTGGAGGGGATTACTGAATATTTACTTCTTTTTAGAAAATTTAACTGCTGTTCATATTTTATATTTAGGTATTAATGTGATTTGAATTAGATATACTTCTCATTCTTTACCCTTATCCATCATATTTTAAATCTTATTCACTTTATCTTAAATGAGAAGTATCTCATTTTTATATAATACAAGTAGGGCATTTAAATGTAACTTATTTAATACTTTTCAGGCAAGGAGAAAAAGTTTGTGTGAAAGATTTAATATTAAAATTTTAAATACCCTTTAATCTTCTGATTATTATTTCTCTGCTCTTTCAGAGACTCTTAAAATGTTCTTTCCAGATAAAAAATAAATTGGTAGTCATTTTAGTGCTGTGTAAGTAAAACTTTACTTCTTTTAACCCAGCCACTATGTTAAGAGAAGTCTTTGAGAATCGCCATCATTTATTCATAAGACAAAACTTTCTATGGCTCTGTAATAAAATATAAAGCTGTCTTTGTGGGTCCAACCTGTATGTCAGGCCCTTTTCAACCCTTGATTTCCAGATTAAGTGGAATCTATGGTTTTTCTAAATTTGAAAAACAATTACAAGGTACTTTGCAGTGCCTCTTAGGGGTGGGTTCCATGGTTGTTGGAAGATCTCCGACATTGGCTTAAGGCAAGTTCTAGAAACCGGTGAACTCAGAGAGATGAATTTGGTCATGTAATTGGATAATGTAAAAATGCTCATTTTAAAACTAGCCAGAAAGGTCGTAACTTATTTCTAAATTACCCAGAAATTATGCATCAATTTTCTTCAAGAAAGTCAAGGTCGTAGAATAGGATTCTAAAATATCTTTCAGACTATAAGTTCTTGAATTATATTTAAATGTGAATGTTATTTGAAGCAAAATAGTGTAAATAACCACTTTGACTTAGGGTACTAGTGTTTGTTTTTTCCTCCTGTATGTGACAGTTGTACATGTATGCAGGTGAGGACAATAACAGCAATGGGACTGGAGCTTTAGGAGAGAACTGTGGGTCATTCTGCACAGCAACTCTGTGTGCCAGTTACTAAGAGTATATCATCCTTATAAACTTCAAAACCACACACACACACACACACACACACACACACACACACACACACGCGCGCGCGCACGCGCGTACAGTGATTTCCCCATGTGCGCATGTATAAGCCGGAAACAGATTGCTGGAGGGATCAATGCTTCAGCTAAAGAGCGATCCTCAAATACAGTGGAGCTGCGCAGTTTGAATTTAGCGCACATCAACTAGACAAAGTAGAACCATCCTTTCTAAGGAGAGTCTGGTGGCATAATGAGATTACAAACAGTTATAGCCAAGGTATAGATATGTAATGGTTGTTATCTATAAACTTCAAATATAGGTGCAAATGGAGCCCCTCATTCTACATGTCTATGAATTATTAATGTAGTCTTTATGTTTTCCATTTTTTTTAGGTTTAGTGTACATGTTTATTAACAAACTAATTATTAAATGTTTGATTAAGAAAAAAATGAAAGAGGAACTATTCATGACGATGTAAAGACAACAGGCATAAAACAAGTCACGTTACCTTTTACTCCAAACTTCTGTGGACTCCTTCACACTGGTGTACCCTTGTCCTTCAAAACTAGAGAAGCTTCACTTAGAAAATATAAACATCCTGTTGTGTTTTTTGTTTTTGTTTTACTAAAACTTTCTATCCTCCTAGTTCTCCAATTGGCTTTATCCCAACTTGTTTTTCATCAGGCCAAGATCACCATTCTTCTAATATATATACACTGATTGGCCAGATTATTATGACCACCTGACATTTGAAGGCAAATTAGCTATAATTTCGCGCTGAAGTTGCTAGAGGGCCAGACCATTATAAATAGGAAAGCAGGTTGTTTACCATGACAGTAGAAATGATTGTTTTTGAAGATATGGGTAAACAACACGATTTAACAGCCTTTGAACATGGGAGATATACCCCACCCACTACCTTCTCAGTTTTGAATAGACTGCAAATCAGCCCTCTCTACTATCTTTTCACTGGGTCAATATTCTCTCCAATCCTCCTCACAGATGCTAATTCTAGACACACCAATCACCATTCTTCCATAATCAAGTACCAGGCTGGCTGTACTATTCAGAGAAAAACCAGAGCTTCAAAAAACAGTTCCCTTAAATATATTTTCTCCTGTGTCAGATGGGCACTCAGGACTGTCTGAAAATCCAGTTTTCTCAGTAAATTTTTACTGTTTTTAGCTTTTTAAAATCTTGGCCATCCCCCTCAAGCCTTCTGCTCACCAACTCTGTAACCTATTTGGAGCTGTCATTTCTACCCCTTATTTTACAGAAAATAAATGCCATTGAAACTGGAATTCTTTCAATGGCAAACCAATGTAGGTAAGTCTTTTCATCTTTTACTGCACCATACTGTAAAAGAGACCTTCCTCCTTTGAAAGATTAATTCATTCACCCGAGTTCTGGAATCTGTTACCTTGTACTTCCCAAGACACATCACTACATTGATTTTTGCTTCTTTCTGCGATGCCTTCAAAGAGAACAATTAGGTAACAACAGTTGGGAGAATACAGAAACACAGTTACAGGTGAACAACCTGAGAGCTAGAAAAATGTCCAAAGTCATGCTGCTTGAACATGGAAGACTAGAGGATTAAGATAGAGATGTGTGAGTGACTTCATAGATAAAGGAGTTATTCACTACTGCATAATGATTGCATCCGAAAATTATTTACACATCCTCAGGTCTTCTCATCCTCAAGAAGATGTCATGAAATAATCCTGGAATAACTATGCACTCTTACCGTCTCTAATTTTCACATTTTCCTTTCACTCATCAACTCACAACCATCCGGTTTGATCCTACGCTGCTCTCAGGACACCTCACCTGTGCTATGATCATCTGTGAGATCCTGGTTGTCAAGACCGTTTGCCCTCCGGAGTCTTACTTGATATTTGATATTTTTAAACACCCGATGTTTCAAAAATGTTCTTTCCCTGAGTCCTGTGACACCATTCATTTTGGCTTCCCTGGTGTCTCTTGGTTTCCTTCAGGTACCCTTTTTCCTGCACGTAGTTTTTTTCCTTCAATGGTTCTCAATTATTGGCCATTTGTAGGGTTCGGACCTTGGCCTTCTCATCTATGATGATGACCTGGATGAGGACCTGTTTTCTAAGGGTTCCCAGAAATGCAAAGGAGGTCTGTTTGAACTTTTATTCACCACAACCGTCTCTACCCTAGAGCACTCAGAGCTTTAGAGTTTTCTCTCTTAATAACTCATATGTGCAGTGCAAATCTTTCAACTAGTAAGTAGCACTGTAGGTGAAGAAAAGTATTTTGGTGGCCGCAGTCATAGATGTAAATAGTGAAAGAGTGTCAGCCCTTTGGTTTCTTAGCGTGGAGCTGGGCTTTCTCGTACCCTCTTCGGACGCAGCCTGATAGATTTGTCACTTCCATCTATTTTGCCTCCTCGCCCTCTCCCTCTCTAGTTCTGTGGGTCCTCTTAACTTGCAGAGCTGGTCACTCTGATCTCTTTTCTGTTTCCCCGGCTCTTCTACGTTTAGATCTGCCAACATCAGTGGCTGTGCAACATGGTACTCTCACTGAAAAATCAGCAATGAGCAGTGTTAACACAGAGATACTTCAGCTTACTTAGGGAACAGAGCTGGTTTCATACCCAGCATGTCTCTCTCTTTCTTTGTCATTAGTGGCAAGAGGAGTAAGCAAGTGCCAGAAAATACCACTAGCCAAATTAGCTGCCAAGTTCTTAAATGGGTCTTGCCTAAAGGTAATTTAGTGTTCTTTGATCATGGGATCTAGGTTAGAGTCTACTTCTGTTTAATTAGATTTCTTTGTCCACTGTATGCCCACCCACCATTCTTTTATGTCCCCTTGTACTATTTTACTCACTACAGAACAGACATAGATGACTAGGGGAGACAGGGGATGCTAGTTAAAGTGGAAGAGGAAAGAATAGATTAAGGATAAAATTCGTAGTATCCCAGGGATTTTCACATAGACCTCTGTGCATGTTTATATTACTGCACATATCACTATTTATTTGTTGCTATCCCTGTATCGAGAGGAAGATCCTGAAGGAAAAAAAGAGGGACATTCTTTTATTAGTCTAAATAAGCTATAGCAGGGGTCCTCAAACTTTTTAAACAGGGGGCCAGTTCACTGTCCCTCAGACCGTTGGAGGGCCGGACTCTAGTTTAAAAAAAAACTATGAACAAATTCTTATGCACACTGCACATATCTTATTTTGAAGTAAAAAAACAAAACGGGAACAAATACAATATTTGTATTTGCATGTGGCCCGCGGGCCGTAGTTTGAGGACCCCTGAGCTATAGCGTCTAACACTGTGTGTAGCCTAGAGGAGTTAAATGCTTATAGATTTCACTAAGTAAACCACTGCAGTTACCAAGAAAGTCTCAATGGAATATTTGCTTTCTCAGAAAAATAACAACAGTTTGGACCATATCCCATTAAAGATGTAGTTTTATAGTTACCTCTGGATGAATTTCCCACATAAATTTTTTCATGTAACGGTAATATCCTACTAAACTTTTAGACTTTCATTGCCCCATTTGTTATAAAAATGTTTGTAAAGGAAATAAGGAAGGTGAAATACAGGTCAGGTCCATCATAGTACCTTTGTATGTGACATACCCCAGGTATCAATTTCTGGACTAGTTTGATGCTGCCATGTACCACCGGCCATTACATAAAATTTCAACCCCACAGTTAAGAATCACATATAGGATGTGTCATGCTAACACACACTGGAACCTTCCCAGGTTTTCTCCTTTCCCCACCCACTCAAGAAATGTATATGTCTACACACAAACACATATTATATATCTGGAAAAGGCAGCATAAAAAAGTTAAATGCATAATTGTGATGGTGATGCTTTAGGCATTTTCATATAGGTCCTGTCCTATTTTTGTCTAACCCTGCTCTACTTTGTCCTATCTTTATGACTCTTTTTTCTTTACTAAAAGGTGTTTTATTTTTCTGGTCATAAAAATTAAGTCATTGTTTAAGGAAAATTTTATTTTTTTAAAAATCTTCACCTGAGGATATTTTTTCCATTGATTTTTAGAGAGAGGGAAAGAGAAAAGGAAAAACAGAGAGTAACATTGATGTGAGAGAAACACATCAATGAGTTGCCTCCTGCAGGGGCCCCAACCAGGGCCTTGGCCGGGGAGGAGCCTGCAACCAAGGTACATGTCCTTGAAGGAATCAAACCCTGGACCCTTCAGTCCACAGGCCGATGCTCTATCCACTGAGCCAAACCGGCTAGGGCCAAAGAGAATTTTCTAATAGTTAAAATGAGAAACAACGAATAGAATGGGACCTATTAAGGTTAAATATAAATGTTTATGCTTAGATATAAATGAAACAACAAAATAATTTAATAAATATTTAAGATTTGCTTGAGTTAAGATCAGTTTTAGGCAACAGTTTGCAATTTCTCTTGACAAGACCAGTGCAGTCTGCCAATTATTGTAATATTTCCATGAGGAAAATCAAAAATGGGAACTCCTCAAATCTTTTACCTGGTCTGGCCATATTTGGAGGATTGTGTTAAGGTCCAGGACTGTATTTAAAGATGGTC
The DNA here is from genome assembly GCF_963259705.1 of Myotis daubentonii. Lineage (NCBI taxonomy): Eukaryota > Metazoa > Chordata > Mammalia > Chiroptera > Vespertilionidae > Myotis > Myotis daubentonii. Next base: position 71,721,244 of record NC_081851.1, on the reverse strand, counting down.
AAAGAGTTAGGCCCATGTGGCTCAGTGGTTGAGCATCGATCTATAAACCAGGAGGTCACAGTTCGATTCCCAGTAAGGGCACATGCCCGGATTGTGGACTCGATTCCCAGTGTGGGGTGTACAGGAGGTAGCCAATCAATGATCCTCTCTCATCATTGATGTTCCTATCTCTCTCTCCCTCTCTGAAATCAATAAACAAATATATATCTTTTTATAGTTTAAAGAGGGTCAATGATACGTAAGTTAGTGTGACCAGTCAGGCATGGTTTCCATATGGAATTATGGGCAACTCCAGAACAGTGGTGCTGGCAGGGACATCTGTGTTGGTTAACCATCAAGGTACATTTTTCAAGATAAAAACTGTAAAAATATGGAACCAGTTTCCCTGTGACATGATTATCTTGCCTTCACAAAGCTAATGGGATTGTGTCTGAGTGGTCCCTTTAACATGAAATCCAATCCATGAATAAAGCAGGTTAGCTTCATTCATCATTCTTGCAAATCTGCAGAGTCCTAAGATCTGGAAGCCAAAACAATCTGGGTGTTTGCAAGAGAAAGGCTCTCTTCATTATGAGGAATCTTTCCCCATTAATAAAACATGGAAAAATATCAAAGAAAAGGGGAGGAGTATGAATCACAGAACAGAACTATTTTTGTAGTAGAGCATGTTATAAGTATATTCAAGCAGCTGTACATAGAAACAGTTTGCCAAATTATTTTACAATACGATTATAAAATATTTGTCTCAATGAACAAGCTTATGGCTACCAAGCTAAGAAAATCCTGCTGGAATGTACGTGTTCAAACCTGTCTTCAGAAACTACTTAATATGTCGATGATTACTTATGAGTCTATTTAATGTCTGGCTTTGAATTGCTTTTTCTGTGATTCACAAAAAAAGTACAAGCATGCCAGATGGCAATGCATACGATGGGAATAATTTAATGCTCTTGCTTAGCAAAGAACTGTAACTTGGCTTACTGTGAGAAGGAGAATTTTTTAGGATGTCAACCTTCACTTTGAAATATATGTATGTATGTATACATGTATACATGTAGGATAAACGAATTTTTCACATATTTATCTTGTTTGACTACAGGGTACATTATTTTATATTCATCAACGCAACTTAGTGGGCAAGTACTTTTCAGTGGATTTTCTTTGTGATATGTTTATTCAATACAGAGTGGGGGTGAGAATGGATCTGGCAAAAACAGTAATAAGTACCCGCATTAAGACCCTTGATCAACACATGCAATATGACTATTGACCAAATGTACTAAATGCAGAACAAACACATTCAAATCTCTGCATTGAAACATCATGTGGATTGCACAGTTATGAGGCATAGTCATTAATAAAGTGAGGCCTCAAATTACACAGCCTGGGTGTGTTGGGTAATTATAAATTCATGCAACAACTATAAAATTGTGTTTATTCATGTTCAGAATGACTTAATAGACAGTTTTTTAAAAATTTAAGTATAGCTGATACATTTTGATAAAAGGGAAGTTACATGAAAATTGAGCATAAACAAGAGTCCTATTAATAATCTGTTATTTGTAATTTTCTGCTGCAGATTTTAGCCAATTAGAGTTAGAAGTAATATGATCATATTTATTTAATTTTTAACTAAAAAGCCTGAAAATGTCTTCAAAGTATCCTATAGTTCTAATGCTTTGCCAAATACTATCTTATAATTTCTCATTTCATAAAAATAAAATATCAGAAAGGTATCTTCTCTTTATTTAGTGCATCTCCGCAAGATCTGCATGTCATCTCTGCAAAACAACTGATCTTAGCTAAAATTGTGAAAACTAGAATCCATTTCCTTGCATTTCACTTTAAGCAAATTAACCCATCCTCTTTCATTTTCATCTCCTTCCATTGCTTAACTCCTTGGCTGTCAGTTAGTGTTTGTCTGCCATTCCAAACCATGCCAGATCATTTTGAGTTCTTTGGATAAGTCTTCTATTCATATTCAACTCTTTATTTTAATTACTAAAAAAGTCTTGAATGCCTGCATGCGCTAAGACTCAGTGGTCGGCAAACTCATTAGTCAACAGAGCCAAATATCAACAGTACAACGATTGAAATTTCTTTTGAGAGCCAAACTTTTTAAACTTAAACTATATAGGTAGCTACTTTGTTATTAACTTAGAGTACTCCTAAGGCTTAGGAAGAGCCACACTCAAGGGGCCAAAGAGCCGCACGTGGTTCGCGAGCCGCAGTTTGCTGACCATGGCGCGGCTAGGTAAAGTTCAAAAGCCTCTGTGAAGCTGGTCTGTTCTTCTCTGAAGTCCCACATAATTAGATCTCCTCCACCGAATCTTTTGTAACTCAACCTTACCTTCCTTTTTATTGTAGAATACATTGCTAACCTTTCTTGATCCTCAGTCAACATCAACTAGCTAATAAACAAGTAAATTTCTCAATATTTAAATCAGGAGTGGGCCAAGATCCAAAATGATGTATGTTAATTTTTTCGACGTGCTAAATCAATGGCTGTGTAACAATTAGGTACTAAATTGAGCTTAATCTATCAAGTGAACCCTCCCCCCAAAAAATGATGAGGACGACCCACACCCTTGTAGGTCTCAGAGGTCAGCTCTCTACTAAGAAGCGCTAGGGATAGGATGAAGGTACAACCTTCCCACGTCACTATTCTTGAATTTCTAGGGCTGGAGTCACAATAGGAAGAATAGGCACACTGATACCTAATCGGCTTTTGAAATCACAGTGCCTGCCTGTCACCATCCTATATGCAATATATGCTAGTAAATTCTATTTGCAGCCATAAAAAGACTCTTGTCTTCTGAGCCCAATTCATTTATTTGAAAGGAAAGTCATAACCTCACTCTGCACCCTTTATAGGTTTGGTGACTGCCTTCCCTGCCGTTAATTAGGCTCCATTTGTTTACATGCTATTAAGAAGTGTTTCAGGCACCAATCTTTCAAGTTGTCAACAAAAAAACATTGTTTTTGGTTTCTCAAAACATAATTAATCTGTAGACTTCTGTGCTAGGTTAGCTCAATTGATTTTTTTCCTGCCCCTCCTCACTTTGTCACTTGACAGCTTGCAATGAGGCCTGGAAAAGCACATTTGCATTCTTGCAGCGAAGCTAGGGAATAAACCAGGCAAACATGGCTATTTGTGTACTTCAATATAGAACTGTGCTTCCCTCAATCAAGACTTATTTTCAACATCATGGCCAACAAAAGCATTAAACGGGTTTTCTCCGCCATGAGTGATAAGCTGTAGGATGGCTTTCTTTAAAGGATTTTTTCCGCTTGTGATGCTGATGAAATGCAATAAGAAAAAATAGAAGCAAGAGGGCAAACACCTAGAAATTCACAGTGCTACCTTGCCATTTGAACTTGTTCTCCTTGTTTCCTGACACGTTAAGTACCTTCATTATAATTTAAGTTGTAGCTGATTATAAGTTTAAAAGGTTACAGTTATTTCAAAAGGAATTATTATTTTTTTAAGTCGGTATTCCACATTGAAACTTAATGACTGCATTTTCAACCCAAGATTGTCAGTTCACATACAGATCTCTTTATACTGATTTCTTTTGAGAGTTGATGCTGGTATGGGCTTCATAGAATGAAAAACATCCAAAGTCTATTTTTTCAGGCATTAGTATTGTTTCAACAGAACCTCTTTTGGATAATTTTTTTCCTGATTCTTCCTCTTTAAATATTATTGGTCCATTTTAACCTAAATTATTTTTTCTTTAACTATTTCCGCTCCCCGGGATCAAACATTTAGCTGAACGTATTTATTTTTCTGACCATAAACTCACATAGTTTTATCTACAAAATGGAAATGTGCACGAGAGAGAGAGAGAGAGAGAGAGAGAGAGAGAGAGAGAGAGAGAGAGGAAGAAACAGAGATCTGTATGCATGTTACTGGAAAAGTAGAAGTAAAAGAGAAAAAAGTCACATTCCTAGTTCTTCATAAAGCTGCAGCATTGTGTTAATGACAGTCATTTCAGTCAACACATTCTTCTTTTCACAACCTAATCTCCTTCATCTGAAAGAGAAATATATTTTTAGCCAACTCTCTGGGACCAAGTCATTGATTTATGGATATTAGTTGAAGGTCTTCATGAATTTTTTCCTGACCTCCATCTGTCATTTCCTTAGTCATATCTATTTTAAGAAATATAAAACAAATTGTCCTAATGGGGCACATTATCACCTTGATATATCACACAGGAAGAATTCCTTCTTCTTATCACACCCATTCAGAAAATTAGCTTTACACTGTCCTCAGCTGATTTTCTCTACATTCTTTATTACATGATACTGATGGTGATACACATTACTCAAATGATGATTCATTTTAAATATGCTCATGAGAGATTGGAATAAGTCCCTTCAAGTCTTCTCTAGATAAGAACAGACAACCAGAAACAATTGTTCCTGTACCTAAGAATTCCTGAGAAATTAATCAACTAAAGCAGCCCATCTGATCAGTACAGCGACTGCTAGCTTTTTCTTTACCGCATATGAGTTCGCATTCCAACAACATTATCAGTTGTCTTTGACAGGCACCATACCTATGAAGCCTCAAGCTTCATGCAAAATAAGCATAAACATTACTTATGATACTAATTATCAAGGAAATTTGAGTCAAAACTACAATGAGGTACCATCTCACACCCCTTAGGATGTCTAATATTAAAAATACAAAACAAAACAAAACAGAAAATGGCAGGTTTGGTGAAGATGTGGAGAATGTAGAACCCTTGTGCACTGTGGGTGGGAATGTAAAATATTGCAGCTGCTATACAAAACAGTATGGCAGTTCCTCAAAAATTTAATTTTATTTTTTACTGGACTCAGTAATTCCATTTCAAGGTAAATATCACAAAGAAGTGAAAGTGGGGTCTTAAAGAGATATTTGTACAACCATGTTCATGGCAGCATTATAACTGAAACATGAAGCAACCCAAGTTTCCAGATGAATGAATAAACAAAATGTGAGATATCTACAAATCTATATCTATACCTATGTATATGTATATGTATATGTATATGTATATGTATATCTCTATATATATAGAATGGAATATTATTTAGGCTTCAAAGGAAGGAAACTGGCATTTATTTGCTGTATCACACAAAGTGAAGTAAACCAGTCATGTTCTCTCTCTTTCTTTCACACACACACACACACACACACACACACACACACACACACAGTATAATTGCCCATATATAGAGTATTTAAAGTAGTAAAAAATCACAGAGACATAAAGGACAAAAAAAGAAAAGAGTAAACATGAAGAAGTTCTTACTTTGCAAATAATCAGGACACCCAAAGAGAGAGATGACAGTTTGCTATTTGACAATGTTCAGATTGACAGATAACAATGGTGACAGTGAGGAAGAGGAGAAGAAGTGGAAGGCATCCGACAATTCCAGATGTTGGTGAAGAAACAGAACTCATATATAAATTGATCCAATTACAGTTGACCCTTGAAACCACGGCTTGTGTGCAGGTTCATGTATATGTGGGTTTTTTTCATTAAATACTGTAAATGCATTTCCTCTTTCTTATGAGTTTTATAGTAATATCTTATTTTCTTTAGCTTACCCTATTGTAAGAATACAGTATCTCTAAATATATAAAAGCCTAAGCAACCGTTAAGACCATAACAACCAGAATGACTGGTCACTATGATGCGCACTGACCACCAGGGGGCAGACACTCATTGCAGGAGCTGCCCCCTGTGGTCAGTGCACTCTCACAGGCAACCTCCCCCAGCCCCAATCTCCTGCAGTCTCTCCCCCATCCTGTCTCCCATTCCCTGGCTGGCCGGCAGACCCCAATCACCTGGAATGAGGAACCGGGGGGTGGGTGGCAACAGATATGGCCTCTTTCCCAGGGGGGGCCAAAGGCTGTCTCCCTCTTGGGGCCAGTGGCCAACCTCCTGCTCCCTGTCACTCCCCCAGGCCAGCAGGCCCCAATCGGCCTGCCACCTGCCCGCCTTGGTGTTGGTGCGGTGGTGAGGGAAGGAGGAGAGGGGTAGGTGGGGAACTGTGTGATGGTGGCATCAGCATCTGGTTTCTGTTCCTTCCGCACCCAGCCTGGCAACCGTCGCCTCCTCTCCCAACCCTGCCAGGGCTTTGGGGCCCCATCAGCCCAGCACTGATCGCTAGCCAGACCTAGGGACTCCACCCATGCACAAATTGTGTGCACCAGGCCTCTAGCATAATATATAACATACAAAATATGTGTTACTCTATGTTATCAATAAGGCTTCCAGTCAACACTAGGCTATTATTTATACTTAAGTCTTAGAAAGTCAACAGTTACACACAGGTCTTTGACTGTGCAGGGGGTTAGACCCCTAACCATTGTGTTGTTCAAGGGTCAAGTGTATTTGGAAGGGCAGCATCGCAAAATCAAGTGAAAACAAAAATATCTAATTCCTAAAATCTACTGCTTCACCCATGTTCCAGATGAACATAATGAAGACAAGGGTAAGTACTTGAAGAAGAAAGCTATTCAAAACAGGAGTGTAGGGGCATGTAACCTATTCAGAAAGGCTCAAGGAAGCCGCAGAACCTTCGAGCAGCAAGCTCTCTTTCTGGTCACCTTGGATGCTGCCCCGCTGCCCCAATAAAGACACTGGGGAACCAGGGTAGAGCGTACCCCCAGGAGCTGTTACCCCAGAGTCAGGAAGCTGTCTGTCCCAGGGCCACAGAACAGCCCGTCCTTCACAGGGGGAAGGTGTGCCCTCTATCTTGACTCTTGACAGTGGGACCTTGTCTGTGATTGCTTGTCAGCAGAGTAGTCCAGCCTCAAGGTCACTTTTTCCCTTCTAAGTCCCCACATGACCACCTGACCGTTAGATCTAAAATAAATATACCCCTGTAGATCGAAGAGAGCTTCTAACTTCCCAGGCTTGGGAATGTGTTCAGCAAACAAGGTAACGTTTGAGATAGAAGTTGAGCGTGCATCTAGTAAACTCTTCACACCCAGCATTTCGCTTCTAAGCACAGGACCTAAAGCACTTTTATCCACAGGGGGAAGCATTGCGGTTTTGGATGGCTGATCCTTTAGGTAGCCAGATATTTATCCTAGGATGCTAAGCATCCCTGGCCCCCTAGTGTCAGTTGCCAGACATCAGGCTGCACATACACATTTCTGAAGGTGCCCTAGGACAGTGCCCCAGCCACACTCACCCATCTCCCTGACATGTATGCAGCATGTTCGCATGCAGATATCCGCAGTGCCAATTACACTGGGAAATTTCAGAGGCTAAGGGACTATCAATAGTGGAATAAAAAGGAGAGAGACAGTCAGCTGTATCACTGGCAGCAAATAAAATGAATGGATTATCTACATATTATCAATAAGAATAATTCACAAACAGATTCATCTTTTGTGTGGAAGAAACAAGTTGTACAAGGGCTTCTATTATTGATTCCGACACTTGGAAAGCTATACATGAAGCTTGGGGATACTTTGACAAAATTAGCCTCTCAAGCCAGTCAGAATCCCATCTTTTGAGAATAGGAATGTCTCCCACTATTTTGTTTATTCCTTTGCATGTCTGTTAACATCAAATTATTTGAGTTTACAAGGTGGCATAGACCTTAGTGATATCAGTTCGCGTGAAATATGATAATATTTGTGCAGGAGACTGGTAATTTAATGAGACTGCTTGAGGCTACAGGTGACCAGCCAGGGACTATGGCTGCCTCCAGGCTTGTGGCAAACACCATGGAGGCTGCACAAATCCATATTGCAAGCAACTTAGCACTTTTGATGCAAAACCTTAGGGAGATCTGTATTAACAAGAGTTAATAGTATTCACATTGGCCTCACAATTCTTTCTGCGAAACCTGACTTTTCCTTAAAGGAGCTTTGTTTTGGAGATGACTATTCCTGATGTAACCAAATAAAATAAAACAAAAAAATAAATAAAATAAAATAATAAAATGAAATATCTCTAGAAGAGGTAGCCTACAAGGCCAAACACCATGTTAAATCCACGTTTTAAAAAAATGTTTCAATTATTCCTGAGAGCTGAGCAGAGTGCTTGGTACACCGACATGTTTACTGACTTAATGTGCCTGTTGTGATTGTCCTGGGTCCTGTGCTGATTGCCATTCAGCTGCCTGGATTCCAGCCGTAGTCTCCATTATGAGACGATGAAAAGGGGGGCAGGGCATGAAAACATCCTCACTACAATTCCCATAGGAAGATTTTGTCATGGAAAAGACGTCCAGGGGCTCCTGGGGAGCAAACAAAAAGCCACTGGACTATGTTCAACTCCATGAAATTCTCCCCCAAACCCTGAAAACAGCCCCAGTCTTAGCAGTCACTCACTACAAACCGAATCCGTTTGTTAGACGCACACAAAGTTTTATTTGTACGGTGTGTTCAAAAACCTTTGTTACAAATTCTGTCATGTCTGTTTCAGAACAATAACAAAAGTGTTAAAAGGGAGAAAGAAGAGGAGGAGCAGGGGAGGAGAGGGAGAGAGGGAGAGGATATATGGAGGGGGAGGATGGGAAGGAGAGGAGTAAAGGGAGGACAAGGAGGGGAGGCAAGCAGCAGCAACCAGCAACACCCCTTACTACTCTACAAAGAAACCAAAAAACCCCATTGGCAATTAATCATTTTTTTTTAAATAATTGAGACTATTTTTATTTTTATTTTGTTGATTTCAGAGAGAAAGGGAGAGGGAAAGAGAGATAGAAACATCAATGCTGAGAGAGGGTCCTCAATTGGCCGCCTCTTGCACATCCCCCAGTGGGGATGGACCTGCAACTCAGGCATGTGCCCTGACCGGGAATCCAACCGCAACCACCTGGTTCATAAGTGGACGCTCAACCACTGAGCCACACCGGCCAGGCATTATTTTATTTTTAATTACAGTTGACATTCAGTATTATTTTATATTAGTTTCAGGTGTACAGTGCAGAGGTTAGACAATCCTATAATTTACAAAGCGACTCAATGCCTTTTTGTCCTTTGAGCCTGTGACAGGGTCCTGGAAACCTCTTCTTTGAGGAGCAGTGAGGCCCACCCCCCACCCCCCTTCGGGAAGCTTGCTTCATTTTGCACCCTCTGTCCTACCTGCTCTCCTGATCTTTCTGGAACCTTAAAGCATGGGGACGAGATGGCAGGTGGAGCCGCACAAATGTTGGAACTCAGCCGCAGCATTGCCTCCGTCACTGCTGGAGCCCTTCTTTCTTCCTAAAGCTCCATTTCCCTGCTTTTTGCTCAGGAAGCAAATGTGTTCTGCACCTCAACCACACCATGCACCTGTCAGAAGTGCATCTTCGATTTTCTCTCTGGGGGAGAGTCTGTGTGAAGACCACGGAGATGAAAGTCCTCCAGTGTCCACTGTTTCCCACACCGGCGAGGCCGAGCCGCGCAGGCTGTGTTTGTACGCTAGCCGCTAAGTGTTAGAAAGTCAGGTGGAGACAGAGTTCAAGGTCTGGCCACATTCAGCTTTGGTTCCACAGAGCTGCACACTTTGACTAATATTCGTGGGGCAGGAACACAGATGTTAGAACCATTTTACAACAAGACCCAAGAACAGCCAAATCCTCTAAGCCTTGGAATTTATTCATTCACCAGACCAAAATCATAAAAACCCCGTCACAAAAAATCACTAATTCTTAGGCACTGTCCAAGTGAAAGAGCAGTTTTCTTCTGTTTACGGGGAGCCTGCACAGAGATTCATCCAGCAGCTGGGATGTGGAAGCGCGAGGAAGGGCCTGGAACAGTAGGCCCGCCTCATTGTTTTGTGAAGAGACTACGGCGGCCCATAACACCAGGGGGGGGGGCTTGTTTCTGAGTTTCTGATATGGTAAAACATTTATTCTAAAATCCAAAATACAGAGACTCAAATAGCAAGATACTTCTTGAAGACTTATGAAATGGTCGAGGCGGGGGACAGCCCAGCCTGCAAAAGGAGCCCAGGCTGTAGAACAGCGTGGGGTGGAGGCGCAGAGATGGAGGGACACAGGCTAAGCCACCGTTCCCTGAGGAGCCCCGGGCGGTCCTTTGCCCTCTCTGGCTTAAGTCCTCTATCAGCGACATGGGGCAAAGGCCTTCTGACACTCAGGATTGTTGTAAGAGTTGTTAAATGTCTCCTGTGTGTGCCTGATTATCACCTTGAGCATTGGGCATCTCTTAATGATGTGCCTTATAAAAACCAAAGACGACGATTTCTCCTAATGGCGTAGCTTTTTGTGTCCTGAATGTATTAGTAGAATTCAAAGCCCTCCTGAGGTCCAGATCTTTAAACATCCTGGTAGATTAACTGGACTTTTGCTTCATTCATTCATTTAGTTAATATAAATGTATGTGCTCACCAGGCTCCCAGCACCGACATAAGAACAATTTAGGGATGATCAGTCCTCCCAGTCCATATGTCAATGACAGGATTTTGGAAATGAAGGGAAAGGTTTTTGGACAAACTCAAAAACCTAAAAGAATGTTCCATTTCACTGAAAGAAAATTTGATGTTCTCTGTTAAACAGAGTTACAATTGTGAGTATAGCTTGTAGAACTATGAGTTTGATCATTTTAAGCTATATTCATACATTTTTGAAATGTCAATACTTTAAATAGGATCTAAAATAATTAAAATGTGCCCAGCCAGTGTAGCTCAGTGGTTGAGCATCAATCTATGATCCAGAAGGTCACAGTTCGGTTCCCAGTTGGGGCACATGCCTGGGTTGCAGGCTGGATTCCCAGTAATTGGCGTGCAGGAGGCAGCTGATCAATGATTTTCATCATTGATGTTTCTCTCTCTCTCCCTTCCCTTCCTCTCTGAAATGAATAAAATATATATTTTACAAAATAATTAAAATGTGTTGGCAAATTCTATGACAATAAGGGGAAATAAAACAAGTGTTTGTTTTTAAATAATGTTTGGATGAGAATAAGATCCTACCCTCAGTGGGTGGAACCCTGAGATACAGCACAGATTCAGGCATTATAAACACATAGGGACTAAACAGAAACATTAGGAAACTCATTATTTTTTATTAGTAAAATCAAAGGGATATATTCCGATATATTGGGGAGATAAGCCCAGCCTTAGGGGAAGCCTAAAGCTGCCCAGGAAGCTTTAAAGTTTAGCCTCAAACTCCTGATAGTCAGAGATATGTTTCTAGTTTACCCTCAAGGTAAATATTGCAAAAGCCACAGCTCTACTTACTTGCTACTCACGATGGCCCATTATTAAAAGGACATTTTCTCTGAGACTCTTTTGGAGCATGCATTTTAAAGTCCTGAATCTGCTCCAAAATTATGCCTCAGAAACTCATGCTTTCTATTCAGTTATTCTTTCCCAGGGGCCTCTACTCCCTAATCGGCTGAAGCTTCTACAATTATTGATCAGTCTCCAGGAAGGTTGGCTTCAGAGCCACGGATCTGCCAATGCATGTTTCTGTAGAACCTTTATTGACTGCCCAAGAGAGCTCATTGAATTCTTTAGAGTTGTAAATTTCATGCTTACAAGTTTCTCTTCCTTTCCCTAATTTTACATGCCAGCTCAACAACTTCCTCTTTCTTACTGCCCCCACTGACATCTTAGCTTTGACCCCATTCAGGGCTGAGGCAGAATGGCATGAAATAAATTCAATTCTTGTCTCAGTTTTTCTAACACATTGTCTGTCACCTCCTTTTAGTGTGTGTCCAATCAGTATACCTTAGGTCTTCATTTCTAATTGCTTGGGCAATGCATCCTCTTGCGCATATATCCTTGGGTTGTTGAAGGAATGGAACATTTATATCCGCTGAGATCTAGGGCAGCATTGTCATGATGGACAAGGAAATTTGTGAGGACAGCCCGGAGTCCAACAATTCATGTGAAATAAAAATAGAGAACTTCACAGTGTTTCTTTATCTGATAGATTGGAGACATCGTTATTAATAAGGTTTACTTGTATGAATTATTTACAGCCTTCATGAAACATTAGAAATGTAGACAGATACAATGCTGTGGATAATACAATTGGCCTTGAAGCCAATTGATTCAGTTTCATAGTAAATGTGAGCTCATGGGTTAGCTGAATAACCTCTATATGAACCTTCTTTTCATCATTTGTAAAATGGGGATGATAATTCCTATTAAACCGTGTTTTAGTGTTGCTGTGAAAATCAAATGAAAACACGTTAAAAAGTGAGTTGAAATGTGAAAAGCGTAACCAAATGGCAATTCAATACTATTAGGTCCTGAAATTTATCATGTTAAAAGGGAAACATGCACTACCAGAAAAAAACAGTTTGCCTTTAGAAAAATTAATTACTCTTCAATCAGATAGAGACTTGCATGTTGTGGATGAACAATGAAGATACATCAAGTTGAAATTCATGTCCAAGGTAGATAAATTCTGAAAGTCATTTAATAGTTGCATGACCATAACAGAGTTTTTTAACCTATGCGTTTTTAAATCCATATATTTAAGGTAATATGTTTAAGTATCTTATAAGATTTTTATAAGAATTAAGTGAACTAACACATGCTTGACAGTGCTTGGAACAATATTGTTTAAGTAGTGATACACACATATATATTCAAGGGTGGGCAAATGTAGGTTTACAGTTATTCCTATGGAAAATGACATGAAAGTCATGATTATTATAATAGCTTTGTTAATTAAAAATAATGTCACAATGCAACTGTAAACCTACATTTGCCCACCCAGATATATATGCCAATTTGGCCACAAAGTAAGAGACTATATAACTTCTAAAAGTCTACACTGAAAGGAAAACATACTAATTTCTCAAACATGGTTAAATAGTTATTGGTATAAGACATGGTTAAGACTGTCCAGGCTGCTGTGGCTCAGTTGGTTGGAGCATCAACTGTACATCAGAAGGTGGTGGGTTTGATTCCTCCATACTGTTGAGACTGAGTCTGTTTGGTTCACATTTCTGGCCAGTATGCTCATTCATCTGATCATTATTGCCTAAATACAGTTAGTTGTTTATTTGCTTGTGTTACACACTGAGAATATGAAATTTAACAAAGTTTGCTTCTTAACCTTGGGTAATGAAGGAAGGTTTTGGTACAAATATAATAATTGCCCTAGCTGGTTTGGCTGAGTGGATAGAGCGTCTGCCTGCAGACCGAAGGGTCCTGGGTTTGATTCTGGTCAAGGGCACATCCCTCGGTTGCAGACTCCTCCCTGGCCCTGGTCAGGGCTCCTGCAGAAGGCAACCAATCCATGTGTTTCTCTCACATCGATATCTCTCTCTGTCTTTCCCTCTCACTTCTACTCTCTCTAAAAATCAATGGGGAAATATCATCGGGTGAGCATTAAAAAATGCAGTAACTGAACTAGGCACTTGATATTTTTTTTAAAATATATTTTATTGATTTTTTACAGAGAGGAAGGGAGAGAAATAGAGAGTTAGAAACATCGATGAGAGAGAAACATCGATCAGCTGCCTCCTGCACATCTCCTACTGGGAATATGCCCACAACCAAGGTACATGCCCTTGACCGGAATCGAACCTGGGGCCTTTCAGTCCACAGTCCAACGCTCTATCCTCTGAGCCAAACCGGTTTCAGCCGTATTTTAACTATTTGGGAGTTCATAATAGCCTTTTTAAAAAAAAAATAAATAAATCAGATATAACTCACATACTATAGTGGGTTCAATAGTGTCCCCTAAATTTATGTTCACTCGAATCTGAGAATGTGTCCTTATTTGGAAATCCAGTATTTGTAGGTTTATATCTGCAATACCTCAAAATTGAATAAACCTAGACTAAGGATGGCCTCTAAATGCCAATGACTGATGTCTTTATAACAGAAAAGAGAGGGAGTTTCGACAGATACAGAGACACACAGGGAAGAGGGTGGGAGAGATTAGAGTGATGCTATCACAGCGGAAGGAACATCAGGAGCCCCAGAAGCTGGAAGAAGAAGATGCTCCCTTAGAGTCCTCAGAGGAAGTGTGACTTTGGACTTCCGGCCACCAGAGCTATGAGAAAATAAACGTCTGTTGTGGTAATTGGTCATGGCAGCCCTACAAAACATACACTTACCAAAAAAACCTACCCTTTTGACTTGTATAATTTAGAAGTTTTGGGTATATTCAGAAATGTGTGCATAAATTCTAAAATACTTTTATCACCCCAAAGAAGGAATCCTGTATCCATTAGCAATCATTCCCAATTTTGCCCCTCCTCCAGCCACTGGTAATCACGAATCTATTTTCTGTCTGGATGGATTTGCCTAGTCTGGACACTTCATGTACATGAAATCATGCGTGTATGGATATGTCATGTTTTGCTTATTTATTCATTAGTTCATGAACATTTAGATTGGGTACACATTGCTTAATTACAAATGTGTGATATAGGTAAATATATCATGTTTTGGATTTTAATATGTGATTTAATGTGTGAAAATAAATGGCTTATAGACTTCAGGTATGGGTACATTAGGCAAGTGTTCAACATTGGAGTCAAGTTTATTCACTTTTACCTGTTTATGTGTTGTGAATGGTTTTTAACACCCAATGCAGGAATATGACTAGATTTAGTAAATGGAGACATGAATCTGATCTTGCTCCTTCTAAATCAGCACCAACCTGAGTCCCTTCCCACCTTTCATTCCTCAGTTATTCCTGCCCCATCAAATGCTCAGGACCTGAAAGAGCCTTGACCCGTTCCTAAGGAATTCAAACCAGCTAGCTAATGTATTCTAACAGCACATTAATTCTATTAATCACGGAATCCTAAATACCATGAAGACCGAATTCCAAATCTTTATTTTAGCAATTGAGAAGATGAGACACAGAAATCAAAGACAGGTGGCAAGGACCACATAGAAAATGAAACAATCAGTGCAGAGGTCTGAGGGTTTTTCAAGATCAACTGGGGTAAAAGGAGGATATTGGGTTGAGTGACAATATGCCCACAGTCCAATAATCCATAGCATATACTAAGCAGCCCTTTTGTCCACCTTGCCCAGTTAAGACGGCATCCACTGCCAAATCCAGTTTGGAATCTAGTGACATTGGGGTTTAGAATATCACTTCAGGATACAAAATATCCCGTGTTCCATAATTCCTACAAATAACTTCTTTTAAAGCCACCAGGACCTGGGCTGTGACCATTGTTTGCTTGCTCCTAACCCTGACATTGCATGATCCCTTTTCTGATTTTTTTAAAATGCTGTGTGATATTTAAATTAAATATTAGAATTCCATTCTGGGAGAGAATACAAGCAGTGCAGACAATCTGCTTTGGGAACAATGCCAAACATTACAAACCTAAGGGTATAGTGGATACCTTTCATTCTAAAGAGAACCCCGAAGTTAACGCTCAATACCAGCAGCACCCTACGTTTCATACTACTACCAAATCTGAGAATCTATACCGTGTCTGAGTTGCTTTCCATGATATACATATGCACTCCATTCTTTAATGTCTCACAACTAATTGGGCTGATCTCAGCATAAGCCCAAATCATTTTATCTTAGCACATGGCTCTGAAGTTATCAGAACTTGACCCTAAACATGCTTGAAGTTACATATTAAAGGAAACCGCAACTAAATACAATAATCGTTCACATTTAAGACACTTAGATTCCTTCTGTTTTCTCTAAAATGACCCACACTGAGAAAATTGCTTAACATGCACAAGGTAAGCCCTGTGTTATAAGCCACTAATGGAGAAGCTGCAGCAACTAATTAGCTCCAACCAGTACAAGTCAAACTGTTATTAACAAAATCTGAAAATTAAATAGAGGTTCATTACTGCCCCAGTCACTGGCTGCCCCTCCCTGGGGAGTGTTTAACTTGTAGCAATGGTTTTGGCTTTGCTTGATTAAATCTCATTATGAGAAAGGAAAAAGCACTTGTGCCCAAGTCTGAAGGAACCCAGAGGTGTGCCAAGCTATCCATTAGGCAGTGCAGAAGAGGAGTCGGATAGCGGACACTATTTTTCCAGTTCAAACTGGAGCATGGTGAGAAATACCATTCCAAAGCTTTTGTTTTTCTTGATGGGTTCCTTCTTGACTTTACTAAACATTAGTCCATCTGTATCTCTCAATTCAAGAAAAACATTGCAAAAATAGATTTGTTACTTTCTACTATTCTAAGGACCCTGCAAGGGAACATGGGAACACTGCATGTCCAACATACGATGTTAAAGAGCTGGCAGTATGTAAAGAAGGAGCCAAGACCGTGTGTGTAGGTAGTTTTCCAAAGAGAGCAAAGGCTGAGGCAAGCACATGGCTTAATGATCGCCCATGAGCCCTTAAGCAGGAACAGCCTTGCAGAAGTTAACCCATCACCTATCATTAGCGGGGGCCTGCTTATAAGATGAACTTTATCTGTCACACCCAGTAGGAAAAGATAGGATATTATGGATGGGACATTTAAAGAGGTCCATAGTCACTTCTATCCTCTACCTTCAACTGGGAGGAATGCGTTGATATATATAAAACTTTGCACACTATGAAGGTTGATCTCTGCCAATTGGCTAAAATAAAATTTGCATACTATTGGATTATTTTTTATTTAGATATTCAACTCTGCAAATTAAGGTTAATGTATATCTTGCTAGAAAAATCTTTCATAGCTTCTAGAGTCGACGTCAAGAGAAGAGCATTTTAATTTTGCCTTTTTCTACTAATAACTTGGGTAAATCACATAACACTGGTGTAACCATCTCCATCTGCAATCCGAACTATGTGTTTCTCTAACTATGGAGTAGATACAGGTAGGTAAGCAGGTATGTTTCCTGCATGACTTCTTAGAATTTTAAATTATATGTTGAAATAAGATTTAAAATATAATCAACATAGAGATTACTCAAAAGGGGAATAAAATATATAGCACATCCCAAAGTTTATTTTAACTGCAAACCTGTTTTTCACAGTACAGAGAAATTTTACGGGATGGTTTGAGAAATGTTTTGGTAACCCAGGGTCTCTCAATCCTAATGCTACTGGCATTTTCAATCAAGTGATTCTTACTTGAGAGCAATAGTCTGCAAGTTATAGGATGCATACCAGCTACTCTGGCCTCTACCCACTAAATGCCAGTGACACACCCCCAACTCCTAATAATGACAATAAAAAAATGTCTTCAGATATTTACAAGTGTCCTCCAGGGGCAAAATTATCCCTGGTAGAGAACCACTAGACAAACTGTTTTTTAGGTTCCCTTTTAGCTGAGATGTTCTCCAGTTATCTATGCAGAAAAAAATGACATACAGGTCATAGAGAGACAGTATAGGGGCATCATTAACAATAGAGGATCTAAAGATAACCTTAGGGGTTCAAACCCAAGATCTATCACCCAATAATCCATCTATAAAATGGCGGTAATAATAATAATAGCATTTACCTTATATAGGTAGTTGTTATGAGTCTTAAATGAAATTATGTTTTAAAATCGTGTAGGACAATGCCTAGTACATGGTAAAGGATTTGAGAATTATCAGCTCAAATTTTTTTCTCTGGAATTCATTCTTTATTAAACTGAATTTGTTTGGTTAGTAATCATTTCTAAAAGTCACTTGCATTTTTAGAAGCAGGTACATCCCAAATAATTGTCTCTTTCTTTCAATTCTCTCCTTAAAGTACTTTTATCCAGGCATTCATCAAACCACTTTATTTTTTTAAAAATATTCTGTGTTTCCCTTCTATGTTGTGCTCCCAGTAACGGGTTCTGATGCACAGGAAACCATGGGAAGTACCTTGGTCTTGAGTTGTTGGCTCTAGAAGTTTTACTGTAGCCCTTTCAAAGAGCTTCCTAGACAGCACAGGTTCAGTGCAGGAAAACAAAACCATTCTAGGTTTTTGAATCAAGATGGGGTTTAATACAGACATCACTGAAAGGCCGGAGATCTGAAGTCAAGGGGCTGCCGCTAAGTTTGCTTTTTGGGGTGACACCTTCAGGACACTGCCCCAGTGGCAGGAAGGATCTGCTTTCATACAACCACTGTCATCACTGCCACGCCCCTCCGACCCATGAACCTGATGGCAAGCAGATGAATCCACTTCAGACACTCATGTCTCTTAGAGTCCACTTGTCACAGAGAGAAGTCTGCTGCCCTACTCATGTGAGTGCATTTAATTGATAGAGACTAATGAATGTCAGAACTCTAGCTACAGAGTCTGGAAAATGTATTTTTATCTTTTGAAACCTTTCAAATAGAAGGAAAGTAAAATAGAGACCGAGGACCAATGCAAACACTCAGCTACGCCACATGCATACACAGCCTCATTGACATATATTCATAACCTGGGACAGTAATACTAGCAAGATCCACATGCTCCTCTCTGATTCAATGTAACAGTCCTTTGTACACATGAAACCTGCCTATTCCTCCTTAAAGGGGGGACACATGTTCCAAACACTACAGAATCATTTCCTGTCCTCTACTCTCCCCACTCCTGGCCAAGATCTTGGGCATTGTAGCACTATAGTTACCAAAGGATGCTTGAGATATTACTGCCAAAATTGTATTCCAAATCCACTGATAGTCCACAAACACCTCCAAACAAGATTTTCCATGTGGTTTTGTTTAGACACATTTATGCATTCTCTATTTTTTCCTGTTCAACTTTTTTCTATAAGGATTCATATGTTTATGAAATAAATGGCATATTGTTAGTTATTATTTGTATTTATACTATTATAAATTTATAATTATAATATTATTTTCATTGCCATTTTTTGACACTTATCCAGGTACTGGATAAATACTAAAAATACATGACCTCACTTAATCCTTTCAATAATTCTGAAGACAATTGTGAATATCCTTTACACAAAAGGAAACTGATGCGAAGGTTTAAGTTATCTTGTGCAACATCCAATAAGAGTGGTACCAGAACCCAGATTCAAACACCTTCTTTCTGGCTCCTAAGGGAGTCCTTCACCCCTTTGACAGAAGAATGGAAAGGAGACTATTTAAGTTTTTCTCAAACTTGTTGATGACTTCGATACAAACCCCTATTCCGTAGTAACCTTACGTTGTTTTTTTCTTACATTCATATGGCTAACTGGAACATTATATATCTCTATTACATTTTTTCCTTTTTATTAGATGTACAGGACTAAAAATACGATGACTCCAAATAAGATGAATTAAATCATGTTTTCCCTGAAAATAGGGAAATTGTTTTTCTTGATTTAAACCTCATTTTAGTTTGTCAGCAACTCACAAAAGTCATTTAAATTCTGTATTTTTTCTTCTTAAAATTTTGGCAAGAAAACTGCTTTACATGGTACTGTCTCTATGCATCCAAGCAATTAAGCGGTGATTGTGTTCTGAATCATCTATGATAAGGCTATTTTTGGTCAATTATTGAACATTCCAGGTGTGCTCAGGGCTCTTTTAGTATATGCCCTGACCCCACCAGGTGAGTTGGCCAATGAATTACTTTTAAGGTTTTAGGTGTGCTCCCCACTCACTCAACAGCTAGTTCAATATTTTTACCCTGATATTCCTAACAGATCTTACTCCTTGGGCATACAGCTGGGCTCTCGGCATTGCACGCCCAATTTGCATACACTAAAGACATGTTCCCCCAGCATTCACCGATCAGTTGGAGACTAGATATATCAGATACATATAGCTATCATAGAGAAAAAAACAGATAAAAATCAATTAAAATGTTTGTCTGGAAGTCTACAGTTTATCACCTGAGTGATAATCTCTTTATATTTTTTTACTTTGCACTGAGATACATAAAACAATTCCAGATGACAGGACGACAAAAATCGTATCTCCACACTAGAATCTTTAACCTCTCTGAGACTAGGATTCGGATATATTTTGCATTTAAGATTAGCATAGAGAAACCCCAAAACTTAAGACTAAGGTATTCATAAAATTACAATTTTATTCAAGCAGCAAAATCCACGTTGCTTCGTGGAGATGGTCCCATATCAACACAATCAGACATGACTAGCTCTCTCCATCAGTTCTAACAGTTAATAATGTGGGCTGCTCCTATGGATAAGATCTCCTCTTCATAATCCCCACATTTTTTTGAGAACACACACTATATATTTGTTTTGGTTTGGAAACCATTGTCAAGCTAAATAATTGTTTATATATCTTTTATTTTTTCATTCATTGCTTCTTTTGATCATTCATTCAAAAATTGATTGACTGAAATCAGAAAGATTTACACCTATGTTGTTTTTTTCTAAGAATTTCATAGTTTTAACTCTTCCATTTTGATATTGACCCATTTTTAATTAATTAATTTTTGTATAATGGTGTGAGTGCAATATCTTTTTTCTCTTTTGCATGTGGATATCTAGTTGATACAGCATAATTTATTGAAAATACTTCTTTCTTCATTGAATTGTCTTGATTCCAGTGTCAAAAAATCATTTGACCACATAAGAAAGGGCTTATTTCTGGTACAAGACTATTTTTTTAACATCTAATTTTCTGAAATTTTAAGATCCAGATCCCTATCCTGAGAATCTCAAATCATATTCTCTGGACAATAAACTCTTAATTTTATGGTTAAAATAAAAAAAATACACAAAATAAAACAAAAAAGAAATCGATTTAATGCTTTTTTGTGATTAATAAAGACATATACTCATAGACACCTGAATGCTGACTTTGAATCATATTCTAATTTGAATTAATCACTTCGGTTGATCTGTCCCTTTCCATTCCATTTTCCATGTAGTAGCAAGAGTGGTTTATTTTTAAACACATAAGCAGGTCAAGTTAACCTCATCTTGTTATACTTTCCTTGTATCTATTTCCTTCTTCATGCCAGCCTCCTATTTTTCCTAAAACATGAGGTCTCTCTGACCTGCCTGGGGAGCTATTTGATTGTTCTTTTCTCATCCTAGAACTCCATTACCTTGTTTTTTGTAAACATGATGACCACTTCCTTCTCAGATAGGCCTATCAGATCACCAAATATAGAAAGGGTGCCTTCTGATAGTATCAACCAAAATCCCATGAGTGAATCCTTATAGCACTTAACATTCTCCATCATTATCTATCATCTATCCACCTATTTATCAATCATCTATCTACCTATCTATCTATCCATCCACATCTATCTCTCTATCTCTCAATCTATCATCTATCCTAGCCATTTCCCTCATGCTCTTATGTATGTGCACACACAAATACAATTTAATTCTCTAGGGCAGGGAAATTATTGTGCCTTGGGAAGACAAAGGAGCCTAATATTTAATAATCCCAAAGACTTCATATGACATGATAAACATCTCTCCCGTCCACAGGAGCATTTTAAAAAATCACACAGCTAAGTTACTTGCCGAGTCTCTCCTCTCTTTTCTCTCCCTTCTAGTTCCCTCTGCTCCATCCCCTTAAAAAAAGGGAAAACAAAGAAAAACAAAACAAAACAAAAAACACTTTAATTTTTGTCAGCAAAGCTATTCAGTTCAGTTCCTTACAGCATCCCCCTCAAACTTAGTTCAAGACCTCCTTTTTTTATTCCAAAAGATTTAATTTAAACTTAAAATTATAGCTTATGACTTCACAGGGTGCTGTTTTCTTCCCCAGTCTCTGCCAGTGGGATGGAGAGTTTCACACTTCCAGTTTTGCTAGCAAGAGTGACACATTTCTATTACAGGATTAGTCCCACATTTCTAATGATTGAATTCACAATCTGTACTGGACTTGGGCAATTTTAAAATCACTTCTTTGAGGAAAAATAAGCATTATGTTTCCTGTGGCAAATACAATAGTATTATATAAAATCATCTTTAAAAACATAGAATGTCTCAACTGCCCAATTCTGACCACCAAGTGTTTTAGAATATCACCTCATGTAATCATTACAACTATTAACACCTTTAAGAATAAAAGTGGGGTTGTTGTTCCTGCTTGCAGACAGATTGGGAGAGATGAAGGCCCTCTTCAAATCTCGAATTCAGCCTACATGAAAGGTCGCTGGGATGGGGTCTGTACAGAGGAGAGACTATTGGCGATGAAGATGAGCTGCAGTTGGCTAACTTGTGTCTAGCACAGCCCCTCCCACACATGCCCTTATCCCTTCCTTCCTGCTTGGGATTCATGGTGAAAACTACTGATTTCTACTCCCAAATAACCCAATCATGTGGAACTTGACACTCAGCATTACCACCGCCTCTCCCTCCATCCCCGAAGGAAATGGATGGAGAATCACATTTACATGTTCTGATGACCTCATTCTTAATCAACTTGATAAGATGAACACTTTCAAATTCCTAGGTCTTCCTACAAGTGAAAATCAGGGAAATTCCCAATGTCACAAGAATAGAAAGTGGAGAGGCAGGACGTCATATGGCTGAAGTTTTAGGCGTTCTTGGTGGAGTCAGCTTCTAGCCACATCCAATGTCCAGCAAGAACACAGCCTCTGTTATTATATGTCTTCACTGAGCAACCAACTATCATAGTGAGATTCAAGTTGGTCTCTGCCTCACCCCACCTACTAAAGGTATTAATACACCATTTATGTAAGGCCAATTGTCCATCTTTGTTCCCAAGGTCATAAAGAGTTCTCAAGTTTCTGACTAATCAGAAATCATCCGATTGATTAAAAGGTAACATGCCTCCAGAGTGGGTAGTCAGGGAGAAACTTTGCTCCAAATGATCTTAAATGTCTCCAACCAATTTAGCATCCCAGCCCTCTGATGAGTGGCCTTTGTTAACAAGCCTGCCTTTAGCATGTCCATGTCTCCTTGTACAGACCAACTTGTTGCTAATCAGGGAGTATTGATTTCCACCCCACTTATTTGCTCGTTAAACTGACATCTATAACAAACATTCAGACATCAGAAATAAGATCCACCATTTTTCTCTAACATCGAAATTGAATACCAAATTCCCAAAATGCCATTTTTAACAATAAATAGAAGAACCCACAATAACTTGGTGAGAAAATTGTCCCTGTTAATTCATCCGGTTTCCTGGGCATTGTCTATATCACTTTATTTTCTTAATTGCAAGCTTTGCTCAAGTTAACATAGTTACTAATCCATGTAAAACACAAAGAAGGCACCGATAGCCCAAAAGAAAAACAAAAATATTGGTGTATGTGGAACCACAGCATGTACCTGATCACTTAAAAACATCTGCTAAGAACAGCTTTAAGTTCTAGAGAAATATCATAAGGTCACTTAGAATTCCATAATCTAAATCAGGAACCATCTACTTACATCTCTCTGGACTAATATAATTTGAATCAACAGAATAGATAGATATTTTATTCCTTTTTGAAATCTACATTACTTTAAACTTGATTAAATGTATTTGGGTGACATTGGTTAATAAAATTACATAGGTTTCAAGTGTGCTAGTATAATTCTATAATACACTATCTGAATACACTTCATTTTAATAGGGTTCTGTGCTACCACCATGAAGCTAATTCACTAAGAGTATTCCACTACTTTGGCTCAAAATTCTTGAATAATAAATTGATTTTAAATGACATGAACACCAAACCCATTTACTTGGTTTCACTCCCCTAAGCAAATACTGACCATCTCATTAAGAATTGAAAACAGCAGCTGGCACAAGATGCCTTGGAATAAGATGGCTAATTTCCATATCCTGGACTTCAAGCAAGGGTTCTCCAGCATGTTTCACCAAGTCCTTAGGGGTCCAGGCTTTCTCCCAGGCAGGTAAAGGGCAGGAAGGCAGCTCCAGCTCAAACAGGAATATTAATAAAGTTGTAAAGTAGAAGATAATTGAACCATATCAATTATTTATCTAATTATGAGGTTACTAGTCATCTAAAATTACTCAGCAAGCAACTCCAGAGACTATGAGGTACTGACATATAAAGTGTTGTCCAAAATCATTAGGCCTGCAGAACTCCATCTGACAACACTTCAACATTAATTACAATGAAGATCTAAAAGCAGAGTAGGAAAATGGGGATATTGGTAAAATATTCTATGAAGAAAAAGCTGAATCTTTGAAGGCTGAAGGTAGGAGAAAGCACAGTATTTTTTAAAAAATATGTTTTTACTGGTTTTAAAGAGAAAGGGAGAGGGAGAGAGTTAGAAATGACCATGACCGTGGTGAGAATCATTGATTGGGGGCCTCCTGCATGCCCCACTACTGGGGAGTCAGCCCACAACCCAGGCATGTGCCCTGACCTAGAATTGAACAGTGACCTCCTCCAGATTCATGGGTCGACACTCCTGGTTCCCTGGGGTAGGAGTTGTTCTGTGGAGCAGTTTTTAAGTCCAATAATTTAATACCCGGTAGGATTCTCTAATCACTGCAAGCCTCAACAATTGTCCTGATATTTGCATGCAGGTAGTGAGGTTTTTATTCACTCTGGTGGACAGAATAAAAAAAAACAAAGATGTTCCATACTAATATCTGCCACCTGTGAATATTACCCATGACCGAAAAGCCTTTGCAGTTGTGAGTAAGTTAGGCTTCAGAGATAGGAAGATTGTCTTGTAGGTGGGCACAGTATAATCATGAGGGAGAGAGAGAGAGAGAGAGAGAGAGAGAGAGAGAGAGAGAGAGGGGGGGGGAGAGTCAGAGAGGAGATGTGAGAACAAAAGAGATAGGAATAAAAACAAATACAAAGAGGTAGAGATTTGAAGATTCTATGCTACCGTCTTTGAAGAGGGGGAGTGGGGGCTACAAGGTAAGAAATGAAGGCAGGTGTCAGAAGCTAAAAAAGGCAAGGCCATGGAATCTCTTCCAGAGCCTTCAGAAGGAACTCAGCCCTGCTGACCCACCGTGGGCCTCTGACCTCCAGAACACGAGGAGAATATGCTGAGTACGCGGGCATCCTTACAGCAGCAGCAGAAAATAAATGCATCCACCACGCTATCTCCAGAATAACGTTCATCAGTACCCCGACATTCCATGCTTCTATTCCAATGTTTTAGGGATGATGAGCTAATTAACTTGCCCAACAGTTGTAAAGTTTCCTATTCACATTTAACAGAAAGTCTTTTAAAAAACAAAAAAAACCCTCAAGGAATAAAAGTTTTGAAATTTCCCTCATGTAAAAGTACATGACACAAATTGGGCCATCCAACTGCCCTCTCAGATTCACAGGAATATAAAATAACATAGAATGATCAGTGTGGGAAAGTTCCATCTATACAAAGAATAAGAAATTCCTGTCAGGCATATTGTTGCTTATGACAGACAGAAGTTTCTGATACACATTGTAAAATCTAAGACTTTGAGTAAAAAGTCTGTCTGGGGAGAGTGTATAGGGTTCCCAGAGGAACTATACATATAGCACCTAAATTGGGGCTCACAGCAACACAGGGATTTGAGAATTATCAGTTGAAATATAGTCTTGAGCAACAACGTCCTAGGTGAAGTAGGAGCATCATGGTAGTTGTGTAATAGAGTACTTAGACAAGTTTAAGAGTTGATTAAGAAGTACAAATGGGTAGTCACAAAATCAGGGATGGAAAGAGCAGCACGGGGAATACAGTCAATAATACTCTAACAATAACTGTATGGTGCTGGGTGGGTACTAGACTTAGTGTGGGGAATCACTTTGTAAGGTATGCAAATGTCTAACCACTCTGCGGTAAACCTGAAAGTAATATCTATAATATCAAATGTTAACTGTAATGGAATTTTTTTTTGAAAAGTTAGAGTTGAGTCATTTCCACTTCACAAAAGCATAATTTTTGTTGTCTTCAATGGCTCCAGAACGGTCTCTTTAATAGGAAGAAAATGACTCAAATCTTTTTCAGTATCCTTCCCGACATTTGGAAAGATCCCTGGGCTGGGAAAAACGTCATTTCCCTGGTCAGCTCTTATTCCACAGACCTTCTGAATGGCCGTTCCAACCCCAGGTGTAGTCCTTCCTCCTGCTTTCCCTAAAGCATCACTAAAGCAAATCCACTACTACAGGTTTTGGCGTGACTAAGGAGTTCTGAAGCTCAGCAGGTAACAGTAAACAACTTAGAATTTAATGCGAGACATAACTCTATTGAATGTCCTTGGCTACCCAGACAGACTTCCTCCCAAGCCCATCCTTTTTTCCCAGGGCCCTTGCCTCCTTTGGTCTTCCAGAGAATAGCTGCAATTCCTGCTACTCTACTATACGGGGCTTCTCACCTTCCTTTGTCATAGCCTCTCCCCCGACGAGAAATCAGACTGTCTAGCAAAATGTCCATGAAGGTGTTTTCCAAACAAAAGAGCAGTGTGCTCCTGAGAACCCTGACTTCTCCTGAGGCCACAGGTGCAAACTGTAGGCAGCCTCTCAAATAGTAACTCATTCTCCCTGGTCCCCAAGGAAACCATCTATCCGGCGCAGCAGCCAGTCGCCAGTCAGGCAGCCTCCCGCAGTAGCTTATTCCCTCCTCTCAGTGAGCACCTTGAACTCATAAAGAAATGGGAGAGGTGCTCTAAACATCTGCCCCTTCACTGGGGCCTAGGAGAGTTGATGGGAACTTCCACGACTTCTGACAATCCCATCTGAAAAAACTGCCCCGCGTATGAAAGCATTTCATAGCTTAAAAGAAGGCAACTCACAGAAAGAAAATATTAACACGCCACCCTCTGCGAAGAGTTAGAGTAGAAACAAAGTCGCTCTATCATAGAACTGTCCTACGATATCTAATTCCTTCTTGCAAATACATTCAAGGGGATATATTTGCAAAGCTAAAGGAGTTACTCAGAAGAATGGAGCAACTTATTTGCTCCATTATGTTTCTCCTCAGTGACCTTGAGTTCCAGAAGGCAGTGGGACTTGCATAAATTGCTGAAGGGGAAAGTAATTGTATATGTAGCCAAATTTTTATTTGTACTTAATGGCAAATAAAAAAATACATTCATCAAACATGAAAAATTTAAGGGTTGCATTTATATCCACTTCTCAAAAAAAAAAAAAAAGAAACAGTTAAAACTACTCAAAAACGGAGAAAAGGAACAAAATGATGAAAAATTTACCTACTAAAATACATAGTGATGAGCATAGAAACTAGTAACACAGAGCAAAGGAACTCAGTGACTCTCAATTCTGGATGCATATTTTAATTACCTGGCAGAATTAAAACATTTTTTGAGTGTGTGGATAAATAAAATAAGGTATTTCATCGGCCGAATCTAGAGAGGGATTATTGAATGCTGCTCTTTGTAGAGGCTCAGACATGGGCAGTTTGTGGAGTGTTCAATGATTCCAACATGCAGAGGTGGGAACCCTAGTTTAAGTATCTTTGTTTGTGGGGAGGGGCTTATGGACATGGGGGATGGAGATAGGAGAGGGCTGGAGGACATCATTGTTAAAATATTTCTTCCTCATAGGAATGGGAGGAAATAATGTTCTTGAAAACATTGGAAACCTACAGTCACTAGGCTATTTGATTATCAATGGGATTAAACAATCTTCCAAACAGGCCTAATCCTAGAATTCAAGAAATTTAGGGTCTAGGGATAGAGAGCATCAAGCAAATGGATAGACACAGTGCACTGTGTTAACAGACGCAAGGAGACCAAGTAGAAAGTGTGATGGGAGTGCCAGGGAGGCAGGGGTACCCGCTCCAAGGAGCTGATATCTAACCTCACCCCTGATCTGCTTTGTACTCACAAACAGCCTGCTGCAGCACAACTTACAATATAGTTTCTCTTATCTAGTTCACTGTCACCTTTCTTCTACCTCCTACCTGATGAGAAGCATAGATTCCACAGAAAGGAGTAAATCTGTAGGGGCAGCTCCCCATTTCACGCGGCTTGCACATGGCACTTTGCCTGTTGACACGCGAGATGTGGCCTGTTCCAAAAACATCTTTATTCCCTTCACCACGTTTCTCCAACAATACATACCACCTGGAAGCTTCAAAACGGATATATTTTAACTTCTTTTCCAATTTACCCTTTAAAACAACTCAAAATTTTAGATTATGGCTTTCATAAAGATTATCCATTGCCCATGTGTCAGCATCCAAAGTGCATTTGATTTCATCTAAGGGAGTAAAGTATTTGAGCTTTCTTATTCTTCAGACAAGGAAGATAATTATGTACATACTGCCCATCCCAGGATATCTTTGTAATTGCAAGGAGGAGGTGACTTTTCTTGGGAGGAGGCCTTTTTCAGAATCTTTGGACAGGCCAAGGACCATGAAAATCCTAACGGCTGAATTTATGATGGCCAGGATGGAAGGGTGTGCCTTTTACTGGTTAAAGGGGACGCTAATCCCAACCTCAGAATCAAGAGTTACTAAATAATGGCCCACTGCCTGTTGGCCCTTAATAGAGCTTTCTTGGGAAACTAGAGTTATTCCAAGAAGAGAGACAATGCTGGAAGTTCATCCTCCACAGGTCTGACTTTATCTGTCCATGCATCGAAGACATCAGTTATCTCTGGCCACGAAGGAGCAGATAAGCAATCCTCTAACTGAGTTCTTCTCAGAGAGGATCCCAGGAGCCAGGCAAAAAGAGACCAATATTTGTCAATTCAACACTCTAATAAATTAGATTTGGTTTAACATTATACCGTTAAAGGGCTAGCTGTATGTTGGCTCTACTGGAAAGCTTGTGGTTATAATCCTAATTATCATTATAGAATTTTGTTTTTATTAACCCAGTAGAGGCCCGATGCACGAAATTCATGCAAGAGTAGGCCTTCCTTCCCCCGGCTGCTGGCACCAGCTTTTCTCTGGCACCCAGGACCCGGGATTCCCTCGCAGCCCCAGCTTTATCCGGAAGGATGCCTGGAAGGACATCTGGCCTAATGAGCATATTATACTTTTATTATTATAGATGAACGATGCCTTATCAAATAAATTTGACACCTATGTTTTATCTTTTAAAGGAAGTGAACTATAATATAATCAATCCTACGCCCTTTACAGGAGTAATGCCCAAGCACTAGGTCCAGAATCAAAGAATTGTATTATGTGAAAGGTGGCTTTGGGATCTGGCAGAGGAACCATTCAGCTATAGCCTGGAGATAAAGAGATTCAGAGAAAAATCAAAAGCTACCTGGTAGGGGAGAAGTATGCAAATAGGGCTCTGACTTGGAGACAGCCTTATTAATTTTCAGGGAATTTTGTGTAAAATACCGTGAACAAAGGACATTCACATTACAGATTCTATAGAGAGACACTGAGGAATAGGAAAGAAAAAAAAAAGGATAAAAAAAGGAAACCGTATTTAAAGGAGTGTGTGAGTGTGTGTGTGTGTGTGTGTGTGTGCATGAGCACAACCCACTTAAACCCACACATGCATTAAAGCTTGATGCTGTCTAGACGCTAGGGCATGTACAATACCTATCACTAGAAATCTGTTTACAGTTTTCCTCTTCTAACACAACATCTTTTTGCAAAAAACCCAGGGCTCCTGCATTATTTATATCGAGAAGACTTGTATAATAAGGTGTAGGCACATTTCCATTCCATCGCATGCATTTCTGTGAAGGTGCTCAGCAGCAAAACTGATGTGAGGACTAATGAATCTTGTCTGAGGAGGGTGGCTTGGTGACTCTGTGGGCTGCATGACATTTTTACATATCACTACATTATTTTCTTGCCCACTGTTATTTCCTAACGTCTTTGGTGAAGTTTCTGTTCAAATCTTTCAGCTATTTTTTAATTGAATTGTTTTCCTACTATTTTGAAGAGTCTTTATACATTCAAGACATAAGTCCTATGTCAGATATATAATTTGCAAATATTTTCTCTCAATCTACAGCTTGTATTTTCATTCTCCTGAGAATCTCTTATAAGAGGCAGAAATTTAACATTTTAATTGACTTTAAAATTTACTTTTAAAATTTTATTACAATTGTTCCAGTATCATTCATTGAAAAGATTACTCTTTCTCTACTGAATTGTCTTTGCACCTTTGCCAAAAATGAGTTTTTCACATACATGTGGTTCCATTTCTTTATGTACTACTGTGCAATATTTCATTGATCTACTTGTCTACCTTCATGCCAATTTTATTAACCTTATAGTTACCTTTACCATTTTTATTAACCTTATAGTAAGTATTAAACTCTCAGACTTCATTATTTTTCAAAGTTGTTTGGCTATTCTGTCTTTTGCATTTTTATATGAATTTTATAATCAGCGTAGCAATATCTCTATGAAATTGAGCTACAATTATGATATAGTTTCATTGGATTTGTAGATCAATTTGAGGATAATTAATATTTTAACACTATTGAGTCTTTCTACCTTTTAATACCATGTATCTCTTCATTTACTTAGATACTTTACTTTCAGCAATGGTTTTCAGTTTGAAAAATCTTACACATAGTTTGTGATATGTCTTCCTATATAATTCATTTTATGCTATTTTAAGTGGTATCTTTTTATTTTCATTTCCAGTCAATCAGTGCTAGAATGTATGGAAATACAATTTATTTTTGTATCTTGATCACGTGTCTTACAAACTAACATATTTATTTAAATAGTTTTTTTGTAGATTCCATTGAATGCTCTATATAGATAATGATTTTTGTCTATGAATAAACACACTTTTACTAATTCCTTTCTATTTAATGGCTTTTATTTCATCCTCTCTCATTATTTCCATGGCCAGTGCAATAGAGAGAGAATAGAAGTGATGAGAGAACATACTATGGTTGTTCTTGAGCTATGTGGGAAAGCATTTTTTTAACCATTGAGTATGACGCTAGCTTTAGGTTACTTATAAATTCCCTTTATCAGGTGAGGACATTTCCTGCTATTCCTAGTTTGCTGAGAGGTTTTATCAGAAATAGATGTTGAATTTTATCAAATGCTTTTCTGCATCTATTTAAGATGATTACATGTTTTCTTTCTTAATTTGTCAATATGTTGGATTACAATGATAGATTTTTGGGTGCTAAATCAACATTGCATTTCTGGGGCAGGCCCCAGAACTGCTCATGATCTATGATTTGTTTTATATACTGTTGGATATGTCTAAAGCAAATTGTATTTTTATTTGTCTATTAATATTCACAGGGATATTATACTCAAGTATTTGTTATTATTGTTGTTTTTATGTCTTTGTCTTTTTTAGCTTCAGAATAATTCTGATCTCATGTGCTGTGTTGGGAATATTCACACCTTTTCAATTTTCCAGATCACTTTGTGTGTAACTAATTTTATTTCTTCCTTGATTACTTGGTAGAATTCACAAAAGAAAATATCTGAGCCTGAAGGTTTTTATGCAGAAAGATTTAAACTATAAATTTGATTTATTTAATAGATAACAGGTCTATTCAGATTATCTATTACATCTTTGAGTGAGCTTTGATAGTATATATCTTTCAAAGGATTTTAAAAATTTAATTCAAGTTGCCAAATTTATTGACATAAATTTGTTCATAATATTCTGTCATCCTTTTAATATCTCATAAAATATGTAGTAACATCAAATGTCATTCTAGATATTGCTAATTTGTATCTTCTCTTTTTCCTTATTAACCTGTCTAAAATTGTATCAAATTTATTGATTTTCTTAAAGAACCAGACTTTGTTTTAATTTATTTCCTTTTTAATTTGTTAGTAAATTCAACTCGAGTCTTTATTATTTACTTTATTCTGCTTACTTTGGGTTTAACGTGCTCTTCTTTATTTTTTTTCCTAAGGTAGACACTAGGATCATTGATTTAAGACCACACATCTTTTCTAATACAGGTCTTTAGTGCTATAAATTTCCCACTAAGTACTGCTTTAGAGACATCCTACAATCTTTTTTATATATTTTTATTCATTTTTCATCCAGTTCAAAGTATGTTGTAATGTTCCTTTTTTTCTTGGTCCATAGAATGTTTAGAACTGTCTTATAGCTTTTAAACACAGAGGAATTTTCCAGATAACTTTCTGTTATTGATTTATAATTTAAGTTCATTACGGCTTTAGAACACACATTGTATGATTTGAATTCTTTTAAATTACATCGAGGTGTTTTTATGGCCTACAGTATGGTTTATTTTGGTAAAGATTTCATGTGACCTTGAAAAGAATGTGTGTTTTGCTGCTGTTGATTGGAGTGTTCTCTAAATATCAATGGGTAAGTTGGTTGATATTGTTCTTCAAGTATTGTGTATCCTTGATGATTTTGCATCTACTTGTTCCATCAATTATGAAGAGAGAGTTAATAAAATTTCCAGCTATAATTTGGTATTATCAATTTTTCCTTAAACTGACATTACTTGCCTCACATATGTGGATGCACTATTTTTAGTACATAAAAATGTGGAAATATTCTAGCTTTTAGATTAATTTATTCCTTTATCAGAAATGACCTTCTTATTGCAGGTAATATTCTTTTCTCTGAATCATAATAAATATATTGTAAAAGCCCAATACAGGCTACTATTTTTGTTTGAATAATAAATTATCTTTTAAATATATATAAACAATAAGTAAATCTTATATAGTTGCCTATATCTTTGCTATTTTAATTGCCAAATTCATTGACATGAATTTTCATTTAATATTTTCAACATCCTTTTAATATCTCATAAAATATGCCCTTGGTGTCCTCGGTGTCCCTATATCCTCTGGCATCATTTTCCTCTCCCTAAGGGACCTCCAGTAACATTTCCTGTGCAGTTCTGATGCTGGTTATATTTTCTCTTCTGTATTTATGAAGAAGTCTTTATCTTATATTCATTCTTGAAAAATATTGTCAATGTGCATAAAATCTAAGATGACTTTTCTTTCAGTACTTCAAAGATTTTTCTCTACTGTCTTTTTACTTGCACTGTTTCTGAAGAAAAAATGTACTATCATCCATTTTTTGTTTGTGTGTGTGCAATTTTTTAATTTATAGCACTATATAACTTTTCAAGTTCATTTTATATATTTCCTTTTCAAGTCACAGAATCAACCATTTCTCCAAGGACACCGTTTCTTCTATTGGAGAATAGTATTGGAAGCCAAGAACTAGGTCTCAGAGTTTTCACAGCTACCCCCTATTGCTTTAATACTTAGTAAATAGATAATGTAAAATAATGAAGTTAATAATAGAGAATGTAGGATGATACCAAAGAAGGCCCCTAGCAGGAAAGGATTTCTTTAATAAAAACAAATATATGAAACAAAATATTGGAATTACCTGTATTAAAAAGAAAAAAAAATTGTTTACTAGAAAATATCATAATGCGTGCCGAGAGGAGATAGTTTACAATTACCTATTTGAAATGGCCCTTACCAAAAGGGATTTAATGTCTAAAATGTAATAAAAGAATTCCTGAAAATTTTAAGAAATACAGGAAATGCTATATAAAGATGGAAATGATGGGAATGCATACAACATGGATTATGATATCCAGTTAGCCAGCAAGCAATCCTCTGAAGCATAAGTTCACTAGTAAACTGAGAGCTGCAGAATATCAAGCTGAGGGTTGCTTCATCCAGCTACGAATAGGGATGGGGGAGGTAGTTGGTGGCTAAACAATGCTGTCTCCATGACCAGCTAGGAAAAACAGAAAACATGGGAAAAGGAATCTGATTGAAGACAATAAGGCTATCTATGGCATCTACTAAGAACTGAGAGAACAGGACCATATAGGACAGGACACTCCAAAGAGGTGAACCAATATCTGGCAGATGCTGGTCACCTTAGGGCCATTGTGGGTTGGGTTCTAGGCAAGAAACTAGGAATTTAAAATCTTGATGACAAAGGAAGAGAATATCACTAAGCTTCACAACTAGATATTTGCCAAATTCTTCAGTTGCACCTTGAAAGAGACTATTCAGTTAAGAAAAACAAAACAGGATTTGTCATTCTTTGGTTATGAGGAACCAAGGGCTAACGTTCAGTAACCACTAAAGCAAGAGGCCTCACTGAGCACCATAGGCTCTTGGTTGTAATTGTTATTGGGATAGACCCTAGGAGAGGCTATCAATCAGGAGAAGAAGTCTTGCCTTAAGAGCAATCAAGCCTCAAATCATCTAAGTTTCTAAGAATTTATATAAATAGGATCTTACAGAGCTCATTCCAGTCTTCTAGCATAATAGTGACCGTTCACTTGAAAAAGGTATTATTAAGATCACCTTAATTTTTCATTACATAACAGTAAAGGTTTTGTTTAATTGGAGTTACATAAAGAGAAGATGAAGACAATGAAAGAAATCAATGCTTGAAGAAATAAAATAAATGTTGGTTGGACAGTTTATGAAGATCTCAATCTATACTTTTATCAAGTTTCATGAAAGTGTAGCTGAATAAATGCAAAGAAAATTACACTAGTACACAAAGAAAAAATGTTGAAAATACAAAAAAAATCTAAAATAGTAAAATTTTGAGAGGTTACCTTCAAATGTGCAACAAAGAGATTAACAGCTATTACCTCAACAGAAATTAAGTGGCAGACAGAGACAATTTGATAGTTTTTGGCTGTTCTGAGAAAAAATGGCTGTCAATCTAAAATTCTATACATAACAAAATTAAATGTTAAATGTAAGCCAAAATACACTTAGATATTTAATCCATTTATAATTAGATCCATCTCTGATATGAGGCACGGCATAGTTTGCTTTCTTTCAAATGACTTGCTGATTTTATCAGCTCTATTTATTAAATAAAGCATTCTTGTTCAAGTTAACTAGAAAAAGACAGAGATTTTTGAATAGAAAAGTATCTCTAACTGACCAGAACTCTCCATCCTTGCATTCAATGGAAGGACATTAAATCTATACCTTAAGAAAAGGCATAGGATGAACAACTTAACATTAGGGAGTCAGAGAAGACCATAATCCCTAAAGAAAAAAAAAGTGATGTCATAACCTGGTTCCTAAAAGTCAAATGTTCAGGAGGATACATTTAGAAATGTCAGAAAAGGCAGGATGCATTTAGTAAAACACAAATGGTCCAGTATGATTGAAACTCAAAATAAGAAGGCATTGAGAGAATTGTTAAGAGATAGAACTTGAAAGAAACAGAAAGAAGAGGCCAGGTCATACATCAAATGAGTTGATAATATTCACATAAAGGCAGGACACCCATTAGAAGAATTTGTTTTTAACAAATAGAATATTTTATGGGAAGCAAGCTCAAGGTACCTCATCTCCATCTCACATTACAACCAAAGAATATCTAAATTGGTCATGCTCACAGCCACTGATTAGACAATTTTGCTCTAGAAAATTACCTATTCTTCTTTGGTATTAGTCTTCTAGAGACCTCTGTCTGCTTCTCAGGACATATGGAGTTTAATAGATGGCCCAGTGTCTGCTTCCTATCATTAGAGAGTGATATTATTCTTTGAACCAGTTTCTCCCTCTATCTGACATCTCATTGTCAATCTTACTCTCTCATTGTTTTTCCTTCTACATTGCTGACCCAGATAATTTATGCAAACTGCCACAACATATCACTCCTGGAATCTCTGTTGCTGAATACAACAGAGATTTATTTCTAGCTCACAGAGAGTCTGGGAGGACAGGAAGTGTACGTCATGGCAGGAAAACTAGGGAATGGAGGCAACACCCTAGTTCTGTTGTCTCTGGCTGGTAGTGACCCACATCACCACCTCAAAGGCCATCCACCACGATTAGTTACCAGTTACCAGCCCTCAAACTAATTGCAAAGCCGGCTGGGAAACATGGAGGAACACACAGTGCTTTTCTCGAGTGAAGATTGCGTAGCTGCTCTGGAGTGTCTCTCTCTTTCTCTCATAAATGGTGCCTGGTCGAGATTTGCTTGATTTTTGCACTGCCAGTTGTTTGAGCATTTATACAGGCAACATTCCACTTGATTCTCTCAGCAACACTGAGATATAAGCTATGTGGGGTGTGAGCAGTCTGCCCAAAGTCACCATACCTCTAAAGGAGTGGTCCAAGATTTTAACTGAGAGCTCCTCCCTCTAAACTCTGCCACAGTGGTCCTCAACCTTCAGCCTCTTCAGCCTGCATAGAATCACCAGAGGACTTGTTAGGGCAGGTTACAGAGCTCAGCCCACAATGCCTCTGGCTCAGTGGACCAGGCCATGATGCCCAAGAATTTGCATTTCTAATAAATTCATAGCAATGCTGATGCTTCTGGTCCTGAGACCAGACTTTTGAAGCAGGGCTGTTTTACATCACAACAGTAGCCACGGGTGAAGACCATGAAGTGTAGAGTAGTATAGGTGCATGCTAAAGTATTAAACAAGTAAACCTTTCGAAATCCAAATCCGGACTAATTCTTAGAGGGTGGGATATGCTGTCCTCAATGTTTGCAGACTGTTAACAGCAGCCATATTTCCTAATACCTTTTCCTTTCTGCCTGGGAAGATGCAGAGTAGAGGCCAGGCTGTGGTTTCTCAGGGAGGAGACTCCTGGCTTGCCTGCTCCTCTTCGGAGGAAGGCGCTGCCACACTTCTCTCTCTCAGCAGCCCACCTGCCCCAGCCACAGTGGACTCTGGTGTGCATGTTCTCTGTTTAGAGGGGAAGGAGTGAAGGAACAGCTTTCTGTGTGTTTTTTCTGCCCATGCCTCTGGCAGGCATACCCACGGCCCATCTGTTCTCGTCTCAGATCGGGCCCACCCTTGATCTTTTTTTTTTCCTTCTAGACTTCACACATCCCAGAAGGACAGAATTATTAGCAGGTACTCCTCCTCAGCTCTCAGCCTCCCAGACTGTCGGAAGTGCCCCTCCCACAATATTGCCAACCTCAGCTTCTAAAAGTAAAAGTCTCCAGGGGTTGGCAACAAAATCACAGTGTGTGTGTGTGTGTGTGTATGTGATATATATATATATATATATATATATATATATATATATATATATATATATATGATCATAAAGAAGAGAAAATACATTTACAGTATTTATGGTAAAAGGCCTGGTTTACAAGTAATACATAAATAAAACTAATAATAATAATAATATAAGCAATTGATTTGTTCAGTATCCAAACTTGCCTATTCTAACATGTACAATGACAGAAATTAACACAGATTTTTCTAAATATGTTACACTTCTTGCATCCAAATCCACTTGTCATCAAGGAATTCTAAGAGTTCCAAGAAGGAATATTGCCTGACCAATCCAAGGATTTGTGTACGTTTCTCAAGACCCGTTTCCTCATCTTGTTTACCAAACTGCTCCTAAACCAAAATCCCAGAAACCTGAAGTAGAGGCACTTTGTGAGAGGTAAGCACACTTTCACTCAGTCCCCAGAGCGACAATGTGATGCTGAATAAATGCCAAACCTCCCTATGTGTGCACAGATGCTACTACTGTTCAGGTAGTTGGGGACCCTAGAAAGAGGAACCACAGTCCCCCAAGGACTCCACAGGCTTCCCACCCCCACCACAAAAGGTGATAGTTTGTTAATTAACTGTGTCTGTGTCAGCAGTCCCCACCCACTCGCCTTTGGGGATAAAAATAAGGATTAATCACAAAACTTCAGCCAGCATGTCCTGGAAATAAACAATGCTGTAGAGAGAGAAGTACTGACACGCCTCAAAAAGTCTTTCAGGAAAGCTCAACTGCTTGCATTTCCCGTGCCAGGAATGGTGTTAGGCGACGCCTGTGTGTCAGAGGGGAGAGCATATCCATCAGGGATTAGGTTCATCTGTATAAAAACACAAATTTTTCCCACATCTTCCTAGAGTTGAATTGGCCAGGGTCCCTGCTGGGTTCAAAGGCGGACACTGTGGAACCACCACTTGAACAAAGGGACTGGTCCATTCAGACAATAGCACAAGGTGAAGGTAATGTACCTTGTGGAAAGGGTTAATGGAGGGTGAGTAGGAAAGGCAGGGGAGATTTTTGACACGAAATCACAAGGTGACATTCTTCTCTTTCTTCATTTAGGCAAAACACATTGAGTGATCGGGACTAATGAAGATTCGAGGTGAATGAGGCAGGGTCATTGGCCTTACCTTGCTAACAGTCAGGTGCAGGGAATAATATTTGCACCCTTTACAGTTACAAATAGTGGAAAGTGATGCATTCTTTAAGAAGGATACAGACACATTGAGGTAGGAACCTTGGAGAAAATCTTTCAACTGAAAGGCCCAGGGAAAACTCATGGAGGAAGTGATTCCAAGTGGAGCCTTGAGGCTGAGGTGACACCTTCAAGCCATAGACATTTTCAAGATTATGACAGGTGGAAGAACTCACCTAAGGAGAAAAAAGAACCCACAAAAACCCAAACAAAAACAAAAAACTAGGGAAGCAGATATTTGGTGGGGAAATGTTCATGGTACTCTCAAGCTAGAGCATCTATGAGGGGAGTGGGTTTATGACTTGAAGGGAAAGTTGGGACAGGCCTTGAATATTAGAATGCAGCCTAAAGTTCACAGAATAAAGAGCCATTAAAGATATGAGAACAGGAGGGTGCACACCAAAATTCCTCGTTAGAAAGTAATACAAAAGTGAATCGATAGAAGGGAAGACTTTAGAGCTGCACTAAGAAATGGAAGACTATTCCAGTAGTATCCAGGCACATCTATTCAACCAATAATTATTGAGCCCTCGCTGAGAGTGTGGGACAGGATTTCTTGTCTTAATTACTGATTAATTCATTCAAAAAGTACAGAGAGCTGGGTTCTATTCTAGGTGCTGTGTTCAGAGCAATAAACCAGTAAACAAAAACCTCCACCCTCATGGAGAGACCCTCCTTCCTCAGAGCTGGGGACTAGTCCTGCTAGGCCTGGGGGGGGGGGGGGTCAAGCCATCCTTCCTTCACATTGTCATTGTCTGGGACAGTGAGAGGCAGATGCTGCTACAAACAGTTCTGCACAAGATGCTATGAGTTCATGGCTAAGGCTCTGGTGTATCCTGTTCATGATGGAAACCTGCCTAAGACAAACAAGCTAGAAAATGAACCTGCAGCACCAAGGAGGCAACTAGCATAGGCTTCTGTGACCCGGAGTAGGGACCACCTGGACAATCACCGTGTGTTTGCTGATCCCATAACTCATTCTTGCTGTTCCCCATGTACTTCATGTTCCCTCGAGCCATAAGCTTTCATTCATGATAAGACTCCTGTTCAGCTGGGCTTTACTTCATCCCATCTTACCAAAAATATAACAACCACCCTCTTTTATTATTAATGTTTTACCATTAGTATTACAAATGATGACAACTGCTTGTATTAATCATGGTATTCCATTAATAATAAAATGACCTATTTCATTTAATTCTAATAATTGTGATTCAGAGAGGTTAAAGCGATTTACCTAAGATCATAAAGCAGGCAACGGACTGAGCCAGGATTCAGATCTAACTCTGTATAATGGTAAGGGTCTGTTGTTTAGCACATTTATTGGCTGTTTTTCACCTCCTCCTCTGCTCTGCTGCAAACCACACTGTTCCATTTGAATTCCTCTGACTTAAGAGGCAAGTGCTACACACTTACACATGGATTTTTCAACAAATACTGTAAATGTATTTTCTCTTCTTTATGATTTTCTTAATTACATTTTCTTTTCCCTAGCTTATTTCATGGTAAGAATATAATATAAAATACACATAACATACAAAATATGTGTTAATCAACTGTTTATGGTATCGGTATAACTTACAGTCAGTGGTAGGCTATTAGTAGTTACGTTTTTGGGGAGTCAAAAGTTATATGTGGATTTTCTATTGAGTGTTTATGGGTCAGCTGCAATTTCATATATAAACATGAAAACATATCCCATCCTCTCTGCACAGTTACTGAGTGAATGTGCACAAGACACACGTTTACATTATATGTTTATATATGAATGCATATATATA
The DNA here is from genome assembly GCF_963259705.1 of Myotis daubentonii. Taxonomy (NCBI): domain Eukaryota; kingdom Metazoa; phylum Chordata; class Mammalia; order Chiroptera; family Vespertilionidae; genus Myotis; species Myotis daubentonii. The sequence continues at coordinate 71,681,637 of NC_081851.1, read as the reverse complement.
ATCTCCATGTGTTTCCAGCTCTATGCTGAGCACTGGGAATAACAGAGAGCCCTTGAAGAGACTTGAATCTGGAACGGACAACTCTGTTCAATTTGATAGCTGGTAGGAGTTTGCGGGGGGAAGCAGAATGGTTGACACATTCTATGGGAAACAGGGAGGCCTCACAGAAGGTCACAATCCCTCCCACGTAAAATGTTCCACGTAGACACATTCTGAAAAGCTTGAATGGAAGTCAGAATGAAAGAGGTTATGTTATCTGAGCTGAGTCTGCAAGGAAGAACCAGAAACTCCCTTTAGCTAATCCTGAAAATCCCCAGCTGCCTTAGGAAAGAAAGGCTACGTCTGCACAGCTTCTAGTTTGGGCCCTTTCTCTGCCTTTTGGTTATGCTGCTTTCTTTTCCTCTTCGCAGTATTTTAATCCTTACAATATTAGAACTTCTTTTTATTGGTAGCATTTCCAAAAGATGTAAAAACCAAAGCAAAATGTGTATTTAAGATGTACAGTGAGAGCTATATGTACCTTATTCTAAAAAAACCAACCTTTTGAAAAACACAAATAAAATATTCAAGACATGCAGAAAATACAGTTTAGACTGTCTAAAACAGGGGTCAGCAAACTACCGCCCACAGGCCAAATCTGACCTGTAGCCTATTTTTTTATAAATAAAGTTTTATTGAAACACAACCATGTTTATTGATTGACGTTCTATCTGTGGCTGCTTTCATGTTACAATTGCAATGTTGAGTAGTTGTGACAGAGATCATATGGCCTGCAAAGCCAATACTATTTTCTATCTGAACCTTGTCAGAAACAGTTGCCAATCCCTGGTCTAAAGCATGGAAAAAAGATGAGGATGTTAAACTCAGGAGGCCTAGAGCAGTGCTAGCCAAAGTGTGGTCAGTGTCACAATATCAGTTTATCAAACACAGGGATTGAAAGTAAACACCTGGAAACCCCTATAGCAATTTGACAAAGTAATTTTCATATCTGTTGAATATAATAATAATTAAAATATTGGGCTTATATTTTATGAGTTATTTTTAAATTCACCCTCCTTTTACCATTTATTTTTATTTTATCAATGTAGGAAGGAATGGGAGTTTAAAAGAAAAGTTTTTCACAATAGATAGTTCTAGTATCACTGTCCTAAAACTCATGTGGTCAAACCTACCTAGAATTAAGCAGCTACAAACAAAACAAAACAAACAAACAAAAACACAACTCATGGCATGGTGTTTTTGCTTGCGACTAGTAAATATGTAGTCTGGAGGACTTTAATACTTCTGTCATTTGGTAGCTAAAGAAGCATTTATCTCAGCATTCCAGCGATCAACATCAGTAAATTTCACAGCAACAATATAGGCACTCTTTTAAGCCTAGTTGCAAAGGAAAACAAAGAAAAATACCTGAAATTTAACCCGATAGTTACCTTTCACTTGGAGCCAGAGTTCTTTGGTCTATAGTGTGTTTATAGGTGTGTGTGTCTGAGAGACTTGACTTAGAAGGGAAGAGGATCCTTCGACCAAAGCAGAAATAGAGTCTGTGAATTTTAGAAATAATTTTGGAATTTTTAATCATCTGCTTCTTCATTAATGTATATTTAAATCATGTTGAAATTCAATTTTAGACTAGTGGATATGAACAGGAAAACAATGCTCTTCTCTTCTAGTTAAAAAAAAAAATCCTTATAGCGTAAGCAATGTTGATTATATGAGTCTGAAAATGACTTATAAGTCACTCAAAATCCCTTCAAGACCCCATCATCATAACCTTATGGTGCCTGTTGACATCAATGATTTCAATGGCTTCTTAAGTACTACTGCACGAGTGCAGAACACCCAGTTAGACAAAAACCCCTAAAGGAACAGCAAACTGCCAGGGGATTTGTCTCCCAGGCTTCTTGCTCCATCTGAAACATGCGCACCTCACAGCCTAATCTGCCAGACTCTCCGCTATGCAGTTGCCTGGACCCATTTCTGCACACCACGGCCTGTTGTGGGAAGACAGCCCTTGCTGGGCGCCGCTGGTAAACAAATTAGAGAAACTACATCATGTCGTATGAAAGGCCCGGCATTTTTCTCGCGCTGATTGTCGTTAAGTTCATCTGAAGGTCAGCGGTGAAGGGCCCTCAGCTATCACGGCTGCTGGATATGCGGGAGCTCTGTCATATTCAATTCTGTAGCTTTGCGGTGGATACTTCATAAGAACTGGAGCCCGTCCAGCCCTAGGTTGAGACTGCTTTGTGTCTGCAAACCCGTATATGACATCCCGTTCCTCAACTCCTATCACTCGCAGCAGAGGAGGGGCGTGGAGGGGAGGGGTGTTCGGTAGCTGCAAACACAGTTGCTTTTGATGAAGCCATGTCCAAGTAATTCACTATCACTAATAGCTACTCCCTCTACTCCCACGTGATAAAGTGCCTTACAAATTTAATAAAACTGATATGATTAAAAGGGTTTATAAGTGCCAATGATAATGTAGCATTCGGCAAGTGCTTCTGATTCAGATGCTCCCAAGATGCCAGCGGTTCAAATGCCTCCATGGTGCCACCCATCCCCAAAACACCCCTTCTGGTTTGATTCATGGGTTCTGGATTTCTTGATTAAGTGTTCTTCAAGCCAAGAGGATCAGCTCACGCTTGGAATTTTACAGAATGTCTACCTAAAAGCTGATGTCTACCACCTACGGTTGTTCACTGTGAAGAAACCTAACCCACTCCAGGGATAACTCTGGGACTTGGCTTGAGGTGTTGTTGTTTTTCTTTTTTTCTGAAGTACATTTTTATTGATTTCAGAGAGGAAGGGAAAGGGAGAGAGAGACAGAAACATCAATGATGAGAATCACTGATTTGCTGCCTCATGCATGCCCCCCTACTAGGGATCAAGCCCACAGCGAGACATGCGACCTGATCTGGAATAGAACTGTGACCTCCTGGTTTATAGGTCAATACTCAACCACTGAGCCACACTAGCTGACCTGGCTTGAGTTTTATAATATCTGTGTGGCATCATGTAAATCTTTTAATACTACCGGATCACTGTCTCCTTGGTGTAAAATAAGAAAGTTCTATTAGTCCGTTACTAGGTAACAGTACAGTTAACCATCTAAGTGGAATACTTTTCAGGGTGAGGGGAGGCATTAGGATGACAGGGAGAAAGCAGGATTGTGCCAGGCAAGCCATCATCTATGGTCACTCTATCCAACTTTCTAATGCCAATTGTCTGAGGATTATCAGGTATTCCAATATACTTCAAAAATCCTATTGAGCCCAGAATTATTTCATCCTCATCACTATCCTTTTCTTCCTTCAGAAGCTCTTCCACTAGCTCCTCAAAAGCTTAGAGTCCAACTCAAACTAATAACTCAAAGAAAAAGTCAGTTATCTAGAAAGTAATATTCAGACCTAACTGCAGGGAATTAGCATAAAATTGAGGATGGTGATCTCATTCAAGAAACTTGAGAATATTTTAGAAAAAGGATGCATGTCTTTCTTGTGCCTTGGGCGGTAAGGTAATTACTGCAATGCCCAGGGACTAGGTTGATTCAGGAAGCCACTGCGGCATCAGGACATTAATCTGGGGGATCTGCACATAGCTAGCACACCGTTTCCCATTGGATACTCCTCTACCTTAGGAATTAAGTTGACATTTGTAGAGACTTCCTGCATCGAGAGTGCATCATTTCTAGCCGAAGCTGTAGCCCTTTATGTACCTTTTCCAAACATGAGCTCCAAGACTCTATATTAGAAAGACTATCAGTACTAGTAAGACTATCTTAAGTAGGGTATACTCCATTTGTCCAAATGACTGTCCTTATTTATTTTTTATGTTAACATTTGACACAGCCATGGTACATTTGTTGAAACTATAAAATAAACATTGGAACATTACTATTAACTAAACTACTGACTTTATTTGGATTCTCAGTTATAATTCATCACCACCAAACCAGGATTATATGAAATGCTGAAGGGTATTCTTTAAGAAGAGGGAGAAGAAAAAGGTAAAGATAAAAATTATGAGCAACAAAGGGACAACAAATACATATCTATCAACAAGTGAATCTAAAAATTAGGTCAATGAAAAATCTGATGAACAGGATAAACTGGTGAATATAATAGAAGCAGGGGCACAGAAAGGGAGTGGACTGACAATTCTCAGGGGGAAGGGGGTGTGAAGGGTGCGGGAAGAGACTGGACAAAAATCTTACACCTATGGATGAGGACAGTGGCGGGGGTAAGGGCATGGGGTGGGGTTGGAACCAGGTGGAGGGAAGCTATGGGGGGGGGGGAAAGAAGAACATCTGTAATAATCTGAACAATAAAGATTTATTTAAAAAAAGTAATGGAGTATAAAAAGTAATTTTTAATTCCTTATTATGTACTTTAGCACTCCATTAGGTATTTGCTTTTAGAAAAATCTCAATCTCCCCCAAAAGTTATTTAATCATTCCTCAAACACAAAGAGAAGCAGGCGGAAGTAACAAAATGGTTAATTTCAATATCAAGAAAATCGCCTTTTCCCACTAAGAGGCTGGCATTGCATATGTATGTGTGTACGGATTGGGGGATGGTATTTGTTTTCTCCCCTTTAACCAATTTCACAATTGAATGAGCCTCAAGCTTATCTCTTGCCTCAGCAACTCTGAGAGACGCCCACCACAGACTGTACCCAGCACTTACTGATAATCTAAGTACTGCATATAATAGCCCCCTGGGTGCTTCCAGGGAAAGATCCACACCGAGTGAGGAGGTAGTGAAGCAGAGCATCTATTTCCAGATACAGCCATGCTTGTCTTTGGTCCAATTGTGCTCCGCCTGCCCCCCCCCCCCCCCACACACACACAAATGGTGCCCATTTCATCTGCTAAATCCTGTCTTGAGGCTTCCTTCATGGAGAGAACAGAGCAGGCTCTCAAGTGGTATTTAGGTATCCACGGGAGCTGGAACCCAGAATGTGTGGCTGGAGTCCTGTGTGAGCTGTGCTATTGGTACCGTAGCCCTTGGCTTTTTGGAAGGCTTGACAGTTGAGAGAACACAGGATTCAAAGCCCCCCCCCCCACCCCGCCCCCAACCTGAGTTTTAATCCAGACTTGAACAGGTGTTCACTGTGACCTTGGGAAGTGGCTTAATTTCTGTTTCAGCCTCTTCCATTAGAGTAACAGTGGCAATGCTGATGTTCTCTTGCGGAGCTGTGAGAAGTCAAAGGGCCGGTGCTCATGTCTGCAGTGGGCAGCAGCTCTGCATGTACAACCTCTCCATAACCAGGCCCATCCTCAGCGAAAGGACAACTGGGTGCTGAAAGAAAGTTCAGTTCAGGGTGGCAACGAATGATGCTGAAACTGCTTTTCTTGGCATCACCTCTCCATGAGGAATCCCGGCTTGCTAGACTCTTGAGGCTGTCTGTTGCCATTCATACTAGTAAAATTACCCTTAAACCAAAAGTCTCCAATTCTAACGAAGACTAACACATAAAAAATAATCACTATTTCGTGACCAAAGGTTTTCAATTTGACTCCCAAGCCCCAGGAGCAACTATTTTCACTCCCAAGCTCCGAAATCTGCAGGAGCCTTTGATCTGCAACTGAACTCTCGTTTTAACCTGGCTTTCATGGCCTTGCATGACCTGAGCCAACCTGTCACAGACAAACTTGACCTCCACTGATTTTCAGCATACACCCCTGTCTCTCAGGTCTGCTTGGTTTCGCCTCTGATCCTCAGTGACATGGACAATTCTCTTGTCTTGGGAAAGCTTCGTCCTTCTGACCCTCCAGTTCTAATCTGTAATCTCCCCCGAGGTCTTCCCTATTTCACCTATCTCCTGACCGAGAGCTCACCAGAGTTTAGCACTCGGTACTACTTCGTGTCCTAATTATTTCTTGGGTTTCCTAATGGAAGAGCAAACATCCTCTATAAGGAGACCTGACCCCAAACATGATTAACTGCCTCACAGGCACACATCCAGGTTGTCTTCACTTAACACTTTGAAGCAAACTCTTCTGGGGGCATTTCTTATGCAAAATAGAATACAAAGTGTAATTTCTTATACAAAATAGTGGGATGGGTCTCTACATGTAAAATCCTTTCAGTGAGTCACTAAGCCTGGTGATACAGGGCAGTCGGAGAAGGGTGAAATCGCTCCCAGTAGGATGGAGTCAAATTATAAAATTAAGCACAGAGTCTCCAGTGGGGAAAGCCTCCCATTTCCATGTTAATCACAGTGATTAACATCCTAGGGGGATGATATCCTTCTAGTCACTGATCCTGAAAATATCATGGGTTTGAATCCCTATTTATACCTGGGAAAGCATGTTCTAATTTCCTACCAAGCTTGAGACTCATTTGGCATATTTTTCTCTGTTGGCATTAACAATTGGACCAGATCATCTATAGGTGGTCCTGACTTTCCATTCATCCTTTGGCTCTGGGTTTTTCTCCCTACATTACTCAGAAACTGCGCTTATGACTTTGAGTACAGACACTTAAACTACACCCATTATATAGATATTTAATATAGAGTTAAACATTTTATCTATTATGTCAAGGTGTTTTAAGTGGAGTTAGATTTGCATTGCTTACAATTCCATTTTGCATTTTTTTTTAATTTTAAGGGCAAACTTTCTGAGCCATTATTATTTTAACGTGTATTATTTCCTAATTATAAATGTAATGTTTGTTAGTTATGACAATTAAAATATCACTGAATTACATTTTCTTAACAGCTTTCCTAGAAAATAAGGCACTGTTAATGACATTAAAATGTAGTGCTATAATGCAAAATGATCTTTCAACCAAATAATGCAAAGACATTTAAAAAGGAAGTGTGCATTAACAATGTTCTCTAATTCTTTTTAATAAATCTGGGCACATTTTGAGTTTGTTCTGATGGTCACTGATGCCTCATATTCCATTTTTCAGGCCAATTTTGTAGCAATGTTGAGTGACACGTTACATGTTTTGATATGTTATTAATATTTACAGAGCACCCATCCCAGGTTTATCACTAATGTCACCTTGAGGGGGAGAATTATGCTCAGACATAATTTAAATTTATGGCAACAAGCAAAAGCAATCATCATTATTTTTTTAATTTAGAAATTGACGCAAAGAGTTCATCTCAAATGGCTATCACATAGAATATTCATAACCCTTGATTGCTGTCCACTTTTCTGTGAGGAAAGGGAGGGTAGGAAATCTACAACCACACACAAAACAGGGGCCCCGAGAAAAAACACTACGCAAAAATTACTACTCATTCCCATCTCACTTCTCTGGAAATAAAGTTGTATTCCCAAGATTCTTAAAAGGCCACATTCTAAGTTGCCCCAAACCCGTGAACACAGTGAAAGGGGCTGGTCCTCTTTGCAGAAAGACAAGGAGGAAAAGGAGAAGACAGACCATCCGGATGGGCTGGGGAGGAGCAGCTCAGCTGCTGACCCCACCCTTACAGAAGGAGAACAGTAAGGCATGGGTCCTCTTCCTTCCAAGCACAGCAATATTATTTCAGGGCTTTTCCTGTTGAACATTATGACACTTTAGTTCAGAAATGCAAATGGGGTTAACGATATTTCCTGAGGCCAGAAACAATGCAGGATTCTTTCCTGGGGAGAGACTAAGTTTTAGGCAAGAATTGAAGTCAGAGTCTGAGTTAAGAAAGGAGGTAGCCCACTCTTCTAAAGAGCTAGCTCACTCTTCTAAAGGAGGCAGCCCACTCTTCTAAAAACTCCGGTTAACTCCCTGGAGGTTCAAGCAACCAGTAGCAAGGATTCGCCCCCTCGGGGCACTTTTGGTACCCCTTTGTAATAGTCCTACTTCCATAAGCCCAACACTCAAGGCTGCATGCTCCATTCACTGTTAACTCAATGTTTGAACAGAGCATCCCTGTCTCTCGTCCCCTCCCCCAGACATACAACCACCATTTTCACACAGTTTGGGAGGTTAGAAGTACAAGATAAAGGTGCTCGCAATGTTGGTTTCTGGGGAGGGCTCTCTTCCTGACGTGTAGACGGCTGCCCCCTTGCTGTGTCCGCACATGGCCTTTCCTCTGTGCGCATAGCAGGGAGAGCGACCACTCTCTGAGATCTCTTCCTCTTCTTATCATGAGGCTGGGTGAGGGCTCCACTCTTATGACCCCATTTGACCATATCGATCTCTTTTAAGCCCCTATGTCTAAATACAGTCACAATATTTGCGTTTGTAGGAGGGGTATAACTCCGTCTAGACCAGAGCTCAAAATGTTTGCTTTGTTCAGATTGCTCACTTTTCAGCTTGGTGACATTTCATCCAGACAACATATAAATTAGAACTTAAAATACCTGAAGCAAACTTTAAAATGGGTATGATTACCGTGTGCAAAGAGAGAAAAAATAAAAGACCAAAGGCAATAGCTAAATAAAATTTCCAGATTTGAAAAACATAATTAGAAAATTAAATAAATACACATTTGTCATTCTGGGTGGAGAACTCATCTTCAGAATAATCCCCCCCCCCCACATATGCTCTGGACAGTCAAGAATTGTCTACAAGGCAGTTTTGCACTTCACTTTGCAAAGTTCCGTGTGCTTTAGCCATGCTGGGTGTGCTGTGTATGTGTGTGTGTGTCTGTGTGTGTATATATAATTCATGACCAAGATTCCAAAAACTTGAGGTATTTTGATTTGGTACCACACAAAGCCTGAGATTTAGATCCCAACGGAGAATCTAACAAAGATTGATGGATAGACGGAAAGACTAGATCATACTGTATAAATATTGTATAATATTTCCCTGAGCACTTTCCAAACGTACTCAAGGGGCAAGCTCTTTAAAACACACACACACACACACACACACACACAGGAATGTACACATTTAAAACACATGGATATGAGCTTTTAGAAACCCTGATGAATTCCACAATTTTAATAGAGATGTTCTACATCATCCAGTTTAGTTTCTAATGTGAAAAGCAATGACAAAGCAGCAACGCGGGGGAGACTTGTACCATGTTTACAACAATAAGATGCTAATGTGTCATATGAAGGGCATCCATTGCGCGGCTGGCTACTGAGTGGCTCTGTTTAACTGACTATGCACCCTTGTGAAAGTGGTAAAGCACACAGAGCCCATTGTTTATATTGGATAAAATGTTGAATTTGCGGTCCTTTCTCAATGGCAGTATCAAGGGTTTCACTTTGGGGTGAGAAAAGGGCTCCACACCAAATCCCAGCCTGCTGATGTGGGTGCCAGACACTGGAGGAGGTGCTCAAAGCTCTTGACCCATTTTATAGCTACAGCCACTCTTTGAGGTAGATGTCATTTTATTCTACAAATGTCACAAATTAGGAAATCGAATCTCAGGTAAGTAGACTGCCCTAAGTCATCCAGCTATCTGGCGAGAACAGCATTTGAACCTAAGCTTTAATTCCAAAATATGTAAGTCCTACACAAAATAATTTTGTTTTTGCATTTAATACTCTATCAGAACGTTCTTTCAATAACAACATACATTTTAATTTAATCACATGTTTGCAAATATAATCCTTCATCCAGTTTAAAGCTGTTTTCAATAGCTACTGGCAACAGTTACTCTTTATAGGTAACAAGAAAACAGACATTTGTGGAGAAGGAGCTCTAATTGTTTTCTAACCGGGAAAGAAGTGTGTAGGTGAAGTTTTGAGAGAGGCTGCATCTTGGGATTTCATTAGCTCAAGTGATACAAGAAAAGGCCAAATACATCTGGAGCGCAAAAGAAATGCTTGCAAAATATATCACATTTGGTGAAGTTAAAAATACATCCTTTGCCTCGGACCCACAAGGAAAAGTGGGACTAGTACGATCATCTACTGTGTTAAATATCAAATCTGATCTAAAATCTACTTTCACTAATCCTACTGTGACTTCTGTGGCAGGAAGGTCTCCCTCAGAAGAGTTTCCATAAACCAGGCTGATTAAATTCCTCACTGCCGAAACCGGTTTGGCTCAGTGGATAGAGCGTCGGCTTGCGGACTGAAAGGTCCCAGGTTCGATTCCGGTCAAGGGCATGTACCTGGGTTGCGGGCACATCCCCAGTAGGAGATGTGCAGGAGGCAGCTGATCGATGTTTCTCTCTCATCGATGTTTCTAACTCTCTATCTCTCTCCCTTCCTCTCTGTAAAAAATCAACAAAATATATTTAAAAAAAAAATTCCTCACTGACTAAGAGAACTGACAGTGTGGCTCTTGCTTTCCAGTTTAAGAGACAACAGCTTTAGAGTCAACAGTGTACCTGGGATTACCCGGGCAGACAGCTTCAGAATATCAACAGCCAGGTTCAGGCGATTGGTTGTGATAACTACTACTTTTGAAATGCATCTCTTATTGTCATATGTTTAATCAAGCATATTTATCACAAGCATAGGTCTATCTTAAAATTAAGCTGTGTACAATGTATTCCCCCTTAGAGGATATTAATGTAAGAATTAAAACAGGTGGCAGGAGGTCTTTTCAAACTGTCGAGTCTCTCATTCAAAGTGAAAACCACCCACCATGCAGCAACCATCTCCCACTGAACCTTTCCAAATCCCCTATTTATATACATAAAGCAGGTATCTGATTGACTAGCACAGTGTTTGGCAAACTGCAGCTTGCGAGCCACATGCGGCTCTTTGGTCCCTTGAGTGTGGCTCTTCCACAAAATACCACGTGCGGGCGCGCATGTACAGTGCGACTGAAACTTCGTGGCCCATGCGCAGAAGTCAGTATTTTGTGGAAGAGCCACACTCAAGGGGCCAAAGAGCCACATGTGGCTCGCGAGGTGCAGTTTACCGACCACTGGCTAGCACATAGTAGGTGCACACAAATGGCTAGTTGAAGTACTTCTTTCCATTCTGAGGGATCCTCAACCTTTTCTGGAAATACATAATGATATACATTGTAAAATATTAAGAACATAGAGCATATAAAATTTTAATGTGCACACAAAAGTCTTTTACAACCTTCTCACTCACTAAGTGGTCCCACATTAAAATAAAATAAATCTTCACCCAAAGAGAAAGCACTTAAAATGTGCAGCCCTTTCGGATTTTAGTTCCCCAAAGAATTCATTTTTCTTAATAGTGTCAGATACAATAAAACCATCCCTTTCAAGGAAAAAATAATTAAAGCGCTCACCACGATGTTTTACTCTCTGTATTTAAAAATCAGCTATTTCTTATGATCAGTAATTTGGGATTCCATTACATTTTATGGTACTAAATATAGATTTACACAATAGATACTAATGACTCTGGACTGGCAGCCACTTGTTACTTTAGTCGTAAACCAGGATTTCTGCCAAGAACTTATGTTCTTAAAGATTATGCAGAGAATGCAAAATGAGCGTGAAGTAGGGCATACACAAAGGAAGAGCACAGATCCTCTCAAATGCTGTTTCCATGTGTTTCGTATCCTTTCAAAGTCAGAGCCATCATTACATAGAAGCAGCCTCAGTTGGGTAGTTGTTTTTATTCACTCATTTTAATATATTCATTTATTTAATTATGTATTGAGTGCTTCCTATATACTAGGCATTATCCTCCCCACAAAGGATTTAAAAAAATTAAAAAGAAAATAGAAGCTTTGTCATTGCCCTCAAAAAGCTGACAAATAAGTTGGGGACAATAAGAAACGCAGTAAGTATAGTGGACACGCTAAGGCAGTATTCCTGGAGGGAGCAGGTAGTCAACACTGAGAAGGAGTTTGACTTGCTGAGGGTGATGGGCAAAGTTTCCCCAGAGAGTGTTAAAACGAGCCAGTGAGACCAGGGACACATTCGGCAGAGAAAGAGCAAGGCCAGAGGGAAGCACTTGCCAGGTCTTTGCTGGCGGAAAGGAACTTTAGATCCATGCTTCCTGGTGTGCTTTCATGCAAGAACCAACATCAGAATCCCCTCAAGCACTGGGTGCATTTCTGGGTTTCACGTAGAAATTCTGGATCAGAACCCATAACGATGAACCCTGGCCAAGTAGCTCGCTCAGTGGTTAGAGTGCTGTCTAGAAACACCAAGGTTGTGGGTTTGATCCCAGGTCAGGGCACATACAATAATCAATAATCAACCAATGAATGCATAAATAAAGTCAAGGTTGTTCTCTCTCTCTCTCTCTCTCTCTCTCTCTCTCTCTCTCTCTCTCTCAATTAAAATAAAAAGAAATGTTTATTTTAGAAGAAAAAGGAATCTATAGAGTTGAGGCCAACATGCATGCTTCACCTGTGTCTGGATACAGCTTGTGTGCAGTATCAGATGCACGGAGACGCAGTGATTCATCGTGTAGAGCTAAAGGTAGTTTCTTGTGAAGGTTGCTTCCAGCTCTTCCTTATAAGCTACTCCTTATAATATCTTCTGTTCTATATAAAATTTTTCTAATTGTGATTACTCTAAATTATCTTCACTTTTAATAATAAAACAACAAACCAAATTCCTTAATCAAAGCATCACTTTAATAAGGCATTTATTATGCTTTCTTGAATAAAATCAGCTTCCTAAAGTCAATATCATTTTTAGAGCTGTGTTAATTGTTCCATGTATCACTTCTGGGTGAAGAGAGACACGAAATGCTAGTGCCGGTTGGAGACAGTTAGGTTTCCAACGAGCAGAAATCCCTATGAGGTCATTGAATAGCTTGCATTAAGGTTACTCAAATTAGTCCCACTCCCAATATATCTATAATAATAAAAGCGTAATATGTTAATTAGACTGGACATCCTTCTGGTTGACCTTCTGGATCAAGCTGGGTCTGTGAAGGAAGTCCGGGTCCTGAATGCCTGCTGGCGGTTGGAGGGAAGCCCAGGTCCTAGGTGCCAGAGGGAAGCCGGTGCCAGCAGCCAGGGGAAGGAAGGCCTACTCTTGCATGAATTTCGTGCATCAGGCCTCTAGTCTATTATAATAACAGTACTGATAATAAATCCTTACCATTATTTGCATATCACATTTAAGATAAGATCTAAAGTAAATTTTAAAGTAGAAACACCTGGCTATAATTTGCAATACCCGCTATTAGCTATTACTCAATAATTTAAAATTTATTACATCTTCCTAATCTAAATAGCAAATCTTCCCCAACTTCCTTCTGAAGTTAAGCCTATGTACCTTCATTCAGTGATAAGCATGGTCAGGGAAAACACTGTCCCATTATAGAAAAAGTGAAAACGAAAAAAACCAACATACCACACATGAGTCAGATGCAATCTTTAAATGGCTGCTTAACTTTTCAATAAGAATTTGCCTTCTTAGCATTCCTGGAAATTGCTATGTTGTTCTTTTACTACTTGAGGTATATCAATGTTTTAGTTATGAACAGTTTTATCATGGCTGTCATTTCTTCCTAATGCGTATTATATATATGAGAGTGTATACAAACACAAAAACACACATGCACACATTAATAGGGAATGTATCAAAAGTTGGGATAATTTTGTTCTGTCTTCTTATCCTGATCCCCAATATAACCTGTGAAGTTAATAGGAAGCTTGAAAGGCCGCCTAAATTTTACTGATGAGTTGAAAGTTTAAAATATGATTAAAGCTTTGTCATCAGAATTTTTTAGATACACCTTTGTCCTTTGTCTAAAAGTAACAATAACCTCCACTAAACAGAACTATGCTTAATTTCAAATACATGGTATTTTAATTGTACTATCAATTTCTAAAAACAAATAAAGACTAGCATATTTATAATATAAACAAATATACATTTAGGGCAAGAAAGGTGTCTGTCAAATACATGCTCAGTTCTTGATAGAATTTTATCCAGCTTCTTTCTAAAAGGACATGATCTAAACCAAATAAACATCACAAACAATAGCCATTGTCAATATCTATAATGTAAATATAAATAAGGCATATTCCTTAAACAGCTCAATATTGAATAGTGGGCTCAAAGAATCAGAGTAAATAGTTTGGTCATGAACTTGGAACTTCCTGGTACAATGAGCAGCAACTTTGGAAACATATTTGTCAGCTATAATATGTTCCTAATTTGCCTCTACATGAGTCTTTTCCTTGATTTATATCAATACATGATATTGCTAACAATGTCCTCAGCTTGTTTCTTTTTTTAAAAATATATTTTATTGATTTTTTACAGAGAGGAAGGGAGAGGGACAGAGAGTCAGAAACATCGATAAGAGAGAAACATTGATCAGCTGCCTCCTGCACGCCCCCTTCTGGGGATGGGCCCACAACCAAGGTACATGCCCTTGACTGGAATCAAACCTGGGACCTTTCAGTTTGCAGGCCGACGCCCTATCCACTGAGCCAAACCGGCCAGGGCCTCAGCTTGTTTCTTTGTAATGAGTTCCCTCAATTCCTGTATGGCACTTCTCCAAGGTTCTGTTTACTCCTGAGAGGTTATAGGTATCATGGACTCTTGGTCCATTCAGCCAATTATTAAGGTGAGAAGCACTGTGATTAATACAATGCTAATTCAAGTTTGGAGATACATGAAACATTTTTCACTATTTTCCAGCATTCTTTAAATTAGTTTATAACTGGACACAATTCTAACCTTACTCTAGATGTAGACCCAAAATAACCTGAAGAGCTCAGAAACAGTTAAATTTTCTCTTATCAGATAATCATGGTTTATAATTTTGAATTTCACTTTCCTATACAAGGAATTGGAGCCAATTAAAAAGAAAAAAATAAACTATGCACATGTGTAAAAGTTTTAATAAGAGCCCGGTGTCAAGAAAATTGCAACCAGATTCATCAGACACTGGAATATATTAACAAAATTTTCTGAGGGAAGATTTTGAAGGAATCGGACAAGTTTAGGAAGACACACTTTAATCCCTGTAGTTACTAGTTAGCCTCTTGACTGGAGGGTACCCACTGGTTCCCCCCGGCTTGTAAACACTGGGACCATCTTAATACCATCTGGTTTCCAGGGAGCCAAAGAAGATTTGGCAGGATTATAAAAGGGGTAAAAATTGCCAAGTGAATTTCTCCTCATTTGTTTACTTTTCTTGCTTATTTATTGATCAATGTGATTTTGTTTATCATTTAAACATTTTTATTAAAATTTTAATTATGCATTTTGGTTCATCCGAACTTTAAATTTATTGGCAAATTAGTCCAACCTCCTACAAAATAGAGAACACTTCCCAGCTCTCCTCTAAGCTATGATCTCTAGACTGCATAAAAGGAGACTGGACTTGTGGTGGTGAGCAGCCCCCAGTAGCAGGTAAAGATGATGTGTTGTGGAATTTTACACCTGAAACCTGTATGATTTTGTTATCCAGTGTCACCCCAATAAATTCAATAAATGGGCAACCAAAAATGGAAGATTAAAAAAACACAAACAAATAGTGCCAGTGAAGAGAAATCTCAGCTTTGTGAAAAATATTCATGCCAATGTGAGACTGGTAACCATTACATACACATCTTTTTTCAGATCCAGTAAATTATGGTGTTAATTCATGCAACAATTATTTACTGTGTTTGGCTAATATGCAATAGACAAACATACTAATTCCAGACTTGTGGCAAGTGCTATCATTGACATGAGAAATCTCAGTGATAGTAAGCAATCACATGTTGTGTTGCATTTCCTGAGATAAGGTGGTGTGGATTGAGATGAAACCTAAAGGATGATGGATGGACCTGAAGAGCATTATGCTAAGTGAAATAAGCCAGTCAGAGAAAGATAAGTATCATGTGATCTCACTCATTTGTGGAAGATAATGAACAACATGAACTGATGAATAAAAACAGATTCAGAGACACAGAATCATGGAACATCCGACAAACCTCTGATGGAAAGCAGAGGAGGGTGGGTGGCAGGGATAAGAGATCAACCAAAGAACTTGTGTGCATATAAGCATAACCAATGGACACAGTGTGTGTGGGGGAGGCATGGGCTGGGGGCAGGGACAGGCTGGGAGAGGACAATGGGGGGGAAAGGATATCCTATATAATAAAATGCTAATATGCAAATCAACCGAATGGCAGAATGACCAGCAGAACGACTGGTTGCTAAACATACACTGACCACCAGGGGGCAGACGCTCAATGCAGGAGCTGCACCCTGGTGGTCAGTGTGCTCCCACAGGAGGAGCATTGCTCAGCCACAAGCTGGGCTCAAGGCTGGCAAGCACAGGGGCGGTGGTGGGAGCCTCTCCCACCTCCGCTGTAAGTGGGCAGTAAGGAGCGAGGGGTCCCGGACTGTGAGAGGGATGTCTGACTGCTGGCTTAGGCCCAATCCCCGGGGAAGGGGGTATTGCTGGCCAGGCTGAGAGACCCCACATGTGCATGAATTTGTGCACTGGGGCTCTAGTATGTAATACTTTCAACAATAAAGAATTAAAAAATAAAAAAAACCTGAAGGATGAGAAGGAAACAGCCTGTAAGAATCTGAAAATATGAGACAATTGAACTACAATTCAGGTGAAGCATCAAGAAAATGCAAAGTGTCTGAAGTGAGAAAGAACATGACGGGGGTGGAGGGGGAAGAGGGGGAGAGAGAGAGAGAGAGAGAGAGAGAGAGAGAGAGAGAGAGAGAGAGAGAGATTGTCATGAGATAAGATTGGAGAGACTAGGGAAAGACCAGGTAGACCTAAGTAAACCAAGGAAAGGAGTTTGGGTTTTCTTCTCAAATGAGTGGGAAGCCACTGATAATTTTTAAATTGGGAATATATGATTTTACTTATGTTGGAAAAATTGTCTGTCTGGTTGTTATGAAGAAAATGGATTATAATGTACTGAATGTGAAAGACCAACTAAGAATCTACAGAAATTGTCTTGAAAGATGATTATTTCTGAAAATATGGTCATAGAATCATTATCAAGAGGAAAGGATGGGTTCAAAGGCATATTTTGTAGAAACACTGAGTTGTCAAGAAATTTTATTTTGTGGGCAAGATAAAGAGAAAAATTAGGGGCATATTTCAAGTATCTGATTTGACCAAATGAGTAATAAAGACACCCTTAAAAGAGATGAGGAAGTATAAGGGAGAAAATGTTTTCTGGAAAAGTTTCAAAATTAGAAAGTATGCTTATGTTAAATTTGCAATAGCTTTGAAACATCCAAATGTAGACATACAGTACACAGGTTTGAAATCTGTACTGTCAGTCTAGTGGAGAAATCTCAGCTGAAGATATGAGAATTTTGCAGTTGTCACCTTGCAGATACTTATCAAGGCTCTGGTAATGATAGACCACCTTAGGGGTAAGAGCGGAGATGAATAAGGACTCTTTATTGTTCTGTGAGGCAGTTCCTGATTTAGGCAAATAGTAGAGGAGGAGAATTAAGTCAAGAAGGCAATAAAAGTAGTCACGTGAAAGCCAGGAAGAGGGTACAGGATCAAATAGGCCAAGAGAGAAGTATCCTTCATTAAGGAGAAACAAGAGATTGGGACAAGAACAGAAAAGAGTCCCTTGACAAAAACACTTTCCGTGGAGAGAGATGGACAATAACCGCACTGGAGATTGACAGGGGAGGGACTGGGGACACTGTGGACAGAACTGTTTTGAAAAGTATTGCCCTAAAAGGAAGCAGAAACGTGGAATGTTCCCAGAGGAACCTGAGGAGAAAATGGACTCTGCTTTGTTTTGCTGGTTCTATATTTCTTATTGATGAGAGATACTAAGGCATGTTTCTTTGTTTAAAGAAATAAGAGAACAATGCAGCAGAGAGTGCTGGAACAGAAGAGAAGAAATAAATGAGGGGACAAAGTCCTTGACAAGGCAGAGATTGCAACCCAGGGTCCAAGGTGAGAGACCGGCCCACCAGAGGGGTCTTTTGGTAGGCCGTGCATTTTTCATCGGATCTGAAGTCGTTGTTTTCTAAATTAGGTCTGGAAAGTCAGTCATCCAATATGTGAAGGTTACCAATTCATCTTGAGGAAAATGTCCTTTAGTGTGGAAATGTGAAATGCATTTTCTTTTTCCCCCCCAGGATCCCTAAGGGAGAAGTTTGTTCTGGCTCACAAAGACCTACATTCAAGAGTTGCCTACATTCAAGGCAAGTAAGAAACATGCTTGGAAAAATAATGAAGAATCCTGAGGGATTGTGCAGAGAAAAATAACCAGATTCCAAAATGAGACAAACGAAAGGGAGTTGGGTGTTTCTTTAACAAACGTGTAGTAATTCCAACTTGGTGACATGCAGTAGTGTCAATAAAATCTTAGATAACACCATGACATCATTGTCTATTACAATAATGTAAATTAAGAGAAAACCTAAACTGAATGGACTCTAACAAAAAAAAAAAAAGATGGACTATACTAGAATCTGGTTATTCCAGGGACAAGATTTAAAATGCATGCCTTCACATGATCTCACTCATTTATGAATAATAAAGAACATTATAAACTAATGAACAAAAAATATAGATATAGAGGCAGAGAAGCATTGAACAGACTGTCCAATTACAGCGGGAAGACTGGGGAGTGTTGCGGGGGGGGGGGGGTGGGGGGCGTAAGAGATCAATGGAAGGACTTATGTGAATGCATATAAGCATAACCAATGGACACAAGACATTGTGGGGGTTAAGGGCATGTGTCGGGGTGGTAGTAGGGGAGGCCGGGAGAAGGTCAATGGGGAAAAAAAGGAGACATATGTACTACTATTTGTAATACTTTAAACAAGAAAATAAAATTTTAAAAAATGCATGCCTTGGCTCAGGGTTCAAATAGGTGTGTTCAAGGCCTGCTTCTATCCGTTCATTAACCTATTTTGTTTCTTCAGTGTTGCCTCAGTTCTCCAGCAAGTTTTCTCTTGCAAGAGAGCCTTCTTCCATTTTTTTTCAAGTTTTGAACAGTGCTTAAGATTCAATATTTTCAGATACAACTGACTGAGTTTCTGCTTCACATGGTGTGACAGCCTTATTTGGGGCACTCTGCTCCACTGAGTACACCCTCAATATGTGCACTAGAAGCAAAAAATAGCTTCAGATGGACACCAAGAAACAATATCTAACTCCAATCAATGAAATGATAATGACCTTTTAAAAAAATCAGCATTCAATAATGAATTTTCAAGAATAATCTTGTCACCAACTAGGAAAGAAAGTGAAACGTTTTAAAAAATAATTCAAAATGCATAATCATAGACTGCTTTAGGAATCTCATAAAATTTAAAAATGTTCTATGAATCACCCAACGTAAGTATCTGTGATTGCACTAATTGCTGTTCCTTTCTGCAGTCACAGGCAGCAGATAATGTAGGACTGCATTCCGCGTGGGAGCATAAACTTGCCTAGGTTACACATCTGAATCGGCTTGGGAACATTGCAAATAGATTTCTGGGCACCATCTCAAGAGAGTTTTGGGTGATGCTCTAAGCTTTCTTCATCTTAAGAACTCCTCAGAAAATGTAAATGCATAGCCCAGGTTGAAAAGTATTTGCTTCAACTATGAAAATGATTTTTTTAAGGTTAACAAAAATCAGCGTGAAATAAGGCACTCACATTTTTTTAAGTGCTCTTACATATAGAATCTTTTGCATAATGATGGGTAATCAAAGGCTCTGAAAATTAGGTCACCCTCATATAAGTACTTGGCTGTGGTACTTCAATCCAACATGCCTGAAACCAATTGCTCTCACATCTTTCTCCTCCACTACTGAGCCAGAGCCTCTTACCCATTGTACTTCTCTCTGGCATGCGCCTTGCCCCCATATTTATAGAAGTATAATGACAAATAAAATGGTAAGATACTTAAAGTGTAATGGTGATGATTTGATAATTGTATACATCATGAAAAGACTCTCTCCTGGCACACTTTTAATACTAACCCTGACTCCCTAACTGGGCTCTCCCTAGTTGAATCCACCCCAAATACCATTACCAAATTATTCTGCCTTGGGCATAGCTATGTTCACCAGTCTTCAGAGGTTCCCACTGATCACTGAACAAAGCCCCAGTTCTTCAAAGTGTCACCTAAGACCCTTGACCATCTGACCCTCAAGAATCTCTTTCCTTATTCCTTCATTTTCCTTCACAGACCCTGCACTGCAGCCAAGTCACTGATATTCTGTGTACTTGTCCCTTCTTTAAACCCATATGGGTGCTTTACTTAATTCTTCACAGAGTACATACAACTTACACAAATTCCAGTCCCACCCAGGGCTTTCCCTGGCTTCCACCATTGAAAGGTCTCCGCTAATCCAACTAACATAATAATTTGTGCTTTTGAAACCTGTAACTTTGTACTGAATAGAATCATTACCATTTTATTGCCTATAAAATATATAAGTTCTTAAAAAATAGGATTCCTATCTGATTGATTGCTTGTTTCCATCAACAACTATTTATTGCCCAGAAACTTTCCTTAAATTAATATATGCATTAGAAATATTTTTCATGCTCCTAGGAAACTCAAAATATAAAACCAGATAAAGTTATCTATGTCCTTGTACCCCCTCATCAAAAACAATGACAAAGTAACCCCATGTCTTCTGTCTGTCCTCATATATTTTTAAAATAGTTAAGCTTGCACCAAGTTCTACAGAAACTTTTATCAGATACTAGAGCAGCGGTTCTCAACCTGTGGGTCGCCAACTTGTGGGTCGCGATCCCTTTGGGGGTCGAACAACCCCTTCACAGGGGTCGCCTAAGACCATCGGAAAACGCATATATAATTACATATTGTTTTTGTGATTAATCACTATGCTTTAATTATGTTCAATTTGTAACAATGAAAATACATCCTGCATATCAGATATTTACATTATGATTCCTAACAGTAGCAAAATGACAGTTATGAAGTAGCAACGAAAATAATTTTATGGTTGGGGGTCACCACAACATGAGGAACTGTATTAAAGGGTCTCGGCATTAGGAAGGTTGAGAACCACTGTTCTAGAGGAATAGAAATAAGACCCTGTCACCTTGAAAGAGATGCAGTAGAAATATCAGCTCACATATGTTAGGGGTTGTGAGAAACAAATGAACACCTATTTTATAATTTGTATAATGTCCAATATATTTCATACAAGGCAGTTATGTAGAAATTTTCACATTACCTCGGGAGTCCAAAAGGGGTGAGTCGCATTGAACTGGGATTTTTAGTCATGCTCTGCTGTATTCTGCTGGGACCTGAATAAGTGCTATTGGGATTTCTCCTGCACACTCTCTTTCGTCTCACCCTGAGCTGACCTCCCTCCGGGGGCTATCTCATAGGCTTCTTCCAGGTACCATTTCGGCCCACTCTGACTCCGCGCCCACTTACCGAACACTGTCTAGGCCACCAGAGCCAATTCACTTGTGCATATGCTGGTTAGTCCATAAATGACTGATTCTGATTTGAGAAGGGGGAAGGATGAACATTTGTTTTTCTGAATTTTTGTTTTTTAGAAGAGATCACACTTGTTACTCCTTTTCAATTCTGACCATGGAGTAATTTTCCATCATTAAATGTATCGGCCCCCTGCTGGATGGGTGTCCAAAAGAGACCACATTCCATTCTTTAGACACAAGACCCTTGAAGAACATCTATTTCTCATAACTCCACCTCCCCACCCCCAGCAATCCTCTGAAGACCTCACAAAATCCGAAAAGCCCTGCTCCAAGTTTGCTCCACTAGGGAAGGACCAATTTTAAACCAATTAATTACCAATCAATCTTAAGTAAGCCAAGCAAAAGCAGCATCTAACCCAATTTGTTTAGAAACCCATTCACTCAGCCCTGTGGCTTCTCTGCCATGCGGGAGATCTGTCAGACTGGAATCAAGAGAAAGGCTTATCGAATTTTAATGTAGAACTAATGTTGCTTCTGCAGTTGCCGGCATTAGAAGGGTGATGGGGAGTCCAGGAAGGAAGTGAAAAAATGGTCTTTCTCTCTCTCACTTTTTTTCCCTTTTGCAAAGAGTTCAAATGTTCAATCTGTCCTTTCTATGAACCTGCTATTTACGGCAACCTCTTTTAACCTATATATAATGCATGAAGAAGTCTAGGCAGAATAACATTGCATGTAGACACTCGTATGACGGATTGTGCTGAACCCTGAAAGCTTCTGGTTGTCAGGATCATGATATTGCGAGTTCCTCGGCCAACCCCACCTGCTAAAGCAACTCTTATCAACCCTCAGGGACATTGTGCATACATTTATTGTGTGAGACTCCAAGTGTGGTTTCTGTCTTGATCTAGCAGTATAATATCTTCAATAAGGTTTCATTAATGCTTTCGACGGAATGACAGAGTCTATAAATTTGTGTAGTGATTTAAAGAGCATCTATGCCATCTGAGCAGGAAGAAATACCGTAAATGAATACAGTTTCTTTCACAACCTCTTTCCTGATTACTATAATAGCTAGATTCTTATCTTTACCCCATATCTCACACTCTACATAGGCAAAAAAAAAAAAAAGTAAGCAAATGAGCAAGAAAGGATGGTAGATATTATTTCAAATTAGTCATTGTTCCAATTCTGCCTCGTACTCAGGGCACATGAGCATTCATTTCTCAGGCATTAGTCATATGAGGGCTGCCCATCCTAACCTGTTCAGTTTTGACTATTTAATTTCACTATTATATTTCCAGTGTGAAATGATGAAGCTGGAATTACAACCCACATAGCCTAAATTCAGAGGAGTAGGCTACACAACTGTAGTAAACGGCCTAAGCTGACTGCAGTCACCCTTCCTTATTTCTTCCCCATCGAAATGTTTGCCCTAAATGTCTCCATTGTAGATAAATCTAGGCACACTAAAGTTTTTCATACAATGCACTTTCTTTGAGTATCAAACCATTTTCCCCTAAAAATTTTAGTCTCAGATATCAGGAATTATAAAAAGGATTAAAATGAGCAGCACCCTTAATTATGCAATGTTTTGTTTCTTCTGTAAATAGTGCAATGGTCCAAATATGATTATATAATTACAAATCAAACCCTCAGGCTTTTGAGAATGAAAGTGGGCACTATTTTTGCTTATGCTGGAACAGTGGGTATAGGTGTGAACTATCTTGGGTAAAGTAAGGCCTATGGACACATCTTTTGAGTCTTTTATTCTTGATAAATCTTGCTATTTTATTTTAAACTTTCCCACTTTCATCTTCCACTCTCCAGACAAAACAAAAACAAAAAACCCCTCAAAATGAATGCATTTTTAGATTTTTTTCTTTTAATATTTAAGATTACAAATTTTCATCGTAGTTAAACTGTAACTCATTCCCCACTTTTGATATGCAGCATGTCCTTTTTAGGTTTAAGCACACTCTAAATTCCATTATGATTTTTCTTTAATGTTTTTAAAGAAATGGTATTTTAATTTCAAAAATTAAGGATGAGTTTCAATTTGACCACTCACTATCCTTCATAGTAAACATTTGGCAACTTGTACTAAATTTTCAAAATCTTACTAGTCAAAAATCATTTCAAATGTGAGGTCAGATGTTTAGTTCTTACTTAAAATAACCAAATAAAGCTCATTTATAAGAATCAAATAAGTAGCTCCAGTAATTCTCCCATAGAGAATGCAGGATTCTCTGGCAAGCTCCTAAACTCAAGAGAGAAATTTTCAGTTCCTGGCAGGAGAGTGAGAGCTAATTCCAGGATGATTTGTCGGCGTAAGTAGTTGCACCACCACACCTCCTGCATTCTGGGTAGATGTGCATTTGGCCTTTGTTGAAGTGTTTCCATCCTGTGGAAACTAGCTGCCTGCGAATGATCCCAGGTCTGAGGGTGAGTGAATGGAGGACTCTGGGAAGCACAGATAACCAGACTAAACCTTGTGTGTATGGAAGTAACTTCCTTATACTCCTAGGATATGCTGAGACTCATTTCCAGAAATTGCTTCTATCTCCCGAAGAGAGGGTTATGAGCAACATGAATAATTTCCCCCAGATAATATCTTGACATCATCATTGGCTACAATTGCATAAATGGCAAAATGCTCCTTGTTCCTGTGCAATCATCCATTGTGAAGATGACAGTATATCCAGTGACAGGACATAGAACACAGACCTGGGAGACCTGAGTTTCAGTCGGGCTCTGCCACTTCCCATACTAGTGAACGTGTATTTAGCGTGTGTTGTGAATTGCTCTGTGTGCTTCTTATGCTGCTTCCTTACCAGTTGGGTCAACATAGACACGTCATTTAACACTTATCCTCATAACAACTCTGAAAAGAGGATATTTTCATCCCTAGAGTACAGATACAGACACTGAAGCACAGGGCACTGAAGCAACTGGCTCAAGGTCACCTAACTGGTTCAAGGTCACATTCATGTCATAGGCTTGTCCAACTCGAAATTCCATTTACTTTCCAACACCATTCATGCATCTCTCTTAGCCAATTTTGTGTGTCACTGATCTCTTTTGAGTCTTTAGTTACTTTATTTATAAAATGGAAAGATCTTGATAGAATTATTGGATAAGTTAACAAGCCAGTAGATACGATGTAAAATGCTCAACAAAAGAACAGACACATGTTGTCATAGAATATGCTTTTGGATTTGGGCTTTAATAACACAGCCACAAGCACAGAACTGGGTTCCTTGACTACGTCTCTGCTCTAGTTTCTGCCTCAACCCTCCTTCTCCTCCTCACTCTTACAACCAACCTCTCAGTGGGTCAATTTCCTTATCCCGCTCTCTAGAGCAATGTCAGATATTTCCACTCCACCATGTTTGCCATCTCTTGTCCCACATCGAGGGTTCTGAGTTTAAGGCCATTTCTCATTATTAAGACAAACTTTTCCCAGAGTGGGGAGGAGAGGGGTAGCAGGTAAGTGAGTTTGTAGTTTGGGAAACATTGGGAACTTGGAGGTCCTCTTAAAACCATTTGCCTTTGAATAAGGTTCACTCTCGTGGGCAGAGCAGACTCCTAAGACCCTGGCTATCATCCTTTCCCGGAAGCTTTCCAAGGCCAAGCAAGCTGCGTAAGCATCATCCCTGGTCAGAGGCTAGCACTTCAGAGCAATTGGCTCTCTGCAGACAGGACCGGCCCACGCTCTTGCTGCTTTGCAAGCTGTGCAAACATGTGTGGCCTCGAAGCGGCTCAGTTTGGAGACAGCCCTTCATCTGCTGTCCTCCTCCTGTGCAGACTCGAGGCCAAGTTCTGAACTGGTGAATCCATATGAGAGGAGGCCTGTCGGGGCGATGCCGTGTCCCCCAAGCTCATCTTCCTGCAGACGTGACCCAGAAACACAGCTCTTTCTCTCATCAGAGGAGCAGCCTGCGAAGCCCTCTGACAAAGCTCTCAGGGTGGGGTCTGCACCCCACATGGCTTTCTCTCAGCAGATGTTTCATGAGAGCGGCTGCCAGGGCATCTCTGTGAGCAGTGAAGGTGTTAAAGCTTCAAGGCCTTCAGAATATGTCTGCGCTGACAGACTGGGGAAAACATGCTAAAACGCTTATGGTGATGAGCATGTAAAAATAGGGCACAGATGTCTAATTTCAAAGACAAGAAAATTTCTTGGCATTTACAGCTATTAGTCATTACTATGTTTTTCTTGTATTTTATTCACGCACTTAACTTTGGGTGTTCCTCTGATTTACTTTGCCAACTGCAAGCTACCATCCCATAAACTAAAAATAATACTATACCTTCTAAAAGATGATTAAGAATAATGGAAATGCCCAATGAGCTTTGCTTGGAAGCCTCATTTGGGCTTCAATGTGCCTGTGTCCAAACTAATGCGTCCACACAAAGGGCTCTCTTGACCTGATTCTTTGACAAGGAAGGAACTTGGAAAATGTGTTACTGATGCCCTGGCCAGGTAGCTTGGTTGGTGAGCATTGCCCTGATATGCCAAGGTTGTGGGTTCAATCCTCAGTCCAGGCACATAGAGGAATCAACCAATGAATGCACAGATGAGTGGAACAATCTATGTCTCTCTCTCTCTCTCTCTCTCTCTCTCTCTCTCTCTCTCTCTCTCTCTCTCTCTCTCTCTGAAATCAATCAATAGATATATGTTATATTTATCTTTCTCTCCCCCTCTCTCCCCCCTCTCTAAAATCAATCAATAAATATATGAAATAAAAAAAAAGAAAATGTGCCTCTGAGGAAGAACAAAGGCCTTTTGAAAATTACATCCAGAGGGTTTAATAAATAATTTCTCTTTGTTTTAATGGTTAGGATTTATATTTATGTATATGATGACACTAATAGTTTTACTCATTCCAAGCCAAGGTGTGCTGAGCAAAATCTGAGAGCGGAATCAGAGTAGTAATTTTACAGTGTCAAACAATTCTTATATCTTGTACCTTTTCATGAGGCTTTCGATTAGAAAAAATAAACTGTTTCATGGAGTAAATGAAGGGGAAAGATTTTAACTCTGTAGACAGGAGGGCTTTGGAAATCTTCAAAAATTTTAGAGCAGCTGTGTTCACGTACAGAAAGAAAGGAAGAGCAGAGAGGTACACTGAAATTCGATGAATGACTTTTCCTTTGCTCACACACCTTATGGCTAGTTCCCAGTGGTACAAAGAGGAAGGATCCTGATTCCTGTTGACAGATATCTCAGAGCAGAAAACAGGAAAGTGCCGCATGCTATCAACATCATCAAAGCATGTGCTAATTAAATACATAACACTGCTGTGTGCTGTGAGAGGGGCTGCCCCTATTCTCAGGGGCTCATAATGCAAAAGCGTGCACGTGGGCGCGCGCACACACACACACACACACACACACACACACACGGGACATTATCTCAAACTACAAAAGTACTAGTTATACAATTGATAGCGTCATGGCTAAGCGATACTATAAATACTCACATACCTAAATCTCAGCTATACCACATATTGTCTGCATGTAACTGGGGAAATCAAGAAAGTTTTTTAAGACTCAGGCACCTCACAAGTATGATGGGGCTCATATTACCAACTCACTCAAATGCCATAGATACACCAAGTGCTTGGCAGTACCGTGCACACATCCTAACCACTCAATAAATAGTGCCTTTTATTATTGTTTGCTGATCTTTTTTATAATGCAATATCATTAGAGACAAATTCAAGGACAATCCATATAGAAAGTAGATTCGTAGTTTTTAGCAGATTTTTTACACCACAAACTTTTATATATAATTTCACTTACCTGTACTCTCCTTCCACAAACAGGCACCGTACTCAGAAGCTGATAATAGGCTTAGATATGCCAGAACCAGAACAAAGCAGAAATGCCTTGTGCTGTAGTTTCGAGGGGCGGCTGTGAGTAAGGGCTCCTGTTAAGGTTGAATGTGTTGCAGGAGCCTCCTATTCCTGCACATGGGAAGGAGCTCCCTGGGCTGGAGTCCACGGGGGGTGCTCAGAGTCTGTCTCAAACGCTGTGTTCCTGCTGATCCTAGGGCGCTGCAGCTTAGAAGAGCTGTGTTTGCAATGAAAAGTTCTCCTATGTGGAATTCTAGTGAAATATTTCTTTAGCAAATCTTTTCCTCTAGGCAAACTTTCTAGGCAAATACTCCTTCAAAACTCACAAGGGTTCCTTTACTCATTAATCTACACCATCAAAACAGTTTTAATCAGTTAAGGTAATGTATATGAAGAACACAGCCCCATTCCTAATGCATGGTTAGCACTCAATGCCGCTCTTATTACCATTAGTCTATTTATAGAAACTCTATTTCTAGCACACTTTAAAAGCAATCATTAAAATCAAAATCATTAATGCAATGACTATTTGAAGTACCTAATTTTATTATAATTATCTTAATCTTAATAATCCAAATACTACTAATAAATCACAGCTATTTCAATGATCATTAATTATTTCTAACTTCATGGCAATCTATAATGTTCCGGCAGGACCAGCCCTCTGTTAAACACTGAAGTAGACATATACGTTTGCTTCCCCCCGCTCTACTCGTTTGGCATTGTGATTCCTTTTTCTGGTGTAGACCCATTCCTGGAAAGTGTCTAGATAATCTAGTTCTCCACAGCGGGCCTGGCTGATACACGCTAAGGTGTGGTCCACTGTCACTCTCAGGACTTGTCCTTTGCCACACTATCTCCATCCAGCTGGCCACCAGCCAAACCATGGTGGGTAACCTGGGAGTGGTTTATCCCTGGGGGCATGAACATTCCCAGAGTCACTGCCCTGCAGTAGAGTCTTCTGAAAAGTCATAATTTTAAATTCCAAAAAGCTGATTTCAAATGGTGGCCCGCATACTAGGAGTCATAACTGAGGACATCTGGGGGTGATTTTGTAGAGGGAGATTCAGTGTCAGAGACATTTACTTTACCTGGAAACCCTGCAAAATGCTACAATACTAAGCGCTGCTAATTCCCATAAAGAGGGGATGATGAATGCCAGGTCGCCTCATGAGTGACTGCCTGCCTCCTTCATAGGAAGAGCCTGTGAGCAGCGGTGGCCTGTGTTTGAGAAGCACCATCCTTGTCATCAAAACGTGTTGTTGTGTGAACTGGAGAGGAAAATTGGCCAAGCCTTGCCCAATGGAAGGATTTCAATTACAAAAGCTGATGGTGAGCGTGAATTATCCTTCAGGGATCAGCAAGCTTTCTCTGGAAAGGGCTCTCATAATGTCCATCATTTTCTTTTTGTTGTTGTTGTTTGTTACAATCCTTTAAAAATCTAACACAGTCTTAGTTCAAAGGCCACAGTTTGTCACCTCCTTCAAAGTGACAAGGAGAGTCCCGGGGAGGAAGCACCCAGTGGCCTCTAGGATGGGTTGGGAAGGCTTCTGGAAAGAAGGCGGAGATGTGGACTCATTTATCCACCTGCCATCTCCAAACCCCTTAGCGATGTCATTATTTAGTTAGTGGTAGTGTGGATAGCATCCGTTGAAGATGCATTTGAAAGTTAAAAGAAAAAGAGCACCACAAGACAAAATTCCAGCTATCCTCAGAGGTCTAACAAAGCTGGCCACCCCACTGGGCAGGAAAGGGACACCTTTCATTTGTATTGAGCCCGATCTTTCTCACCATCCAGCTCAAAAGGCTTACATAGGCAAAATGACCTCCTAGAGAATGGCTCGCAGACAACAGTCAGCAATATGGAAACTAACAACCTGGAGGAGCTGTCAGAAAGGCAATGTGCCGCTGGAGTTATGAACTCATTAATTAAATATCAGAGTATCAAATGGGCTATGAGCTATTAATTTGAAAGCTATTACTGGCTTTGAAGTTGAAATTATAAGCAAAGCAATTAAAAAGTAACTTCTCAATGAGATTGTTAAAGGAACATCGTATCAGTTTACATACATCAGCTCTTTAATTTCAGGATTGAATTACTCCCTTAAAAATAATGATTATATAAATGATCAAACTACCTATTTGATTGCAAAGCCTGGATGCCGTAGTGAGAGGAAGTATCTGCAAACTGTCCTCTCCCAGAGTCACACCATGCAGTGGCAAATATTCGCCTTTTTCCACACAACATGGATCCGTATGAAAAATAAAAATCAGGAATTTGAAACTTTTAAAACCTTGATATTTATTTTTGTTCAGCTGATGTGGTTCATTGCTTGAGCATCGACCTATGAACCAAGAGGTCATGGTTTGATTTCTGGTCGGGGCACATGCCCTGTGGTGTGGGGAGAAGGGCATAAGGGATGGAGGAACTCAATCCCCAATAGGGGCATGCAGGAGGCAACCAATCAATTATTATCTCTCATCATTGATGTTACTATCTCTCTCTCCCACTCCTTTCTTCTCTGAAATCAATAAGAATATATTAAAAAAATAAAACCTTGATATTTATTTTTGCTCATTTCCTCCTAGACTCTATGCTTCAAGGCTGTCTATTGCGACCAGCTGATGACACATGGCTATGTAGTTCAGATGTGGACCATTGGAAGTATGGTCTAACTCATTAGTGTATGACATTGTTTTTCTCAATGTACATAATATTTGTAATTACTGGTATATCCTTATAGTCAACTTTCAGACTCCATTTCTTTGTAGTATCATGGAATTCCCTTTCTTCTGAATTTACATCCTTTTTATGTTCTGTATCTTGCCCTCTCTCTTTTTTTTTTTTTTTTTTGCATAAATCTATCTTCTCCTCTTAGGCTTTTCTATCATTTTTTAAATTTGTTCTCTTCTGTTTGGTTTAAAACACCCATATAGAAGCATGGTAGTTACCGAATCCTTAGAAGGTAGTTATCTCTCTGCATTTCATCCTTACTGCAGAGGCATTCATTAGGAACAGACAACAAAGAACCTCTCTGAAAATAAGTTGTTTCTCTGGGCAGGGTTAGCATTCTGGCTGTTTAGACAAAGGCATGCTTTTCCTCCCACCACATATGCACCAACTGCTGCTGGTAGGGGTTTGATTAATGCACTAAAAGTTATTCTGGAGAAAAAGGAATGCTTCCAGTGGCTTGGACGCCGAAATGCCTGTAGTTTATAACCAGTGGAGAACCACTCTGAATGAGCAGCTGGAGACTTCATATCTATTTAGCTGCGGCCTGTAGGAACTTCTATTATCTTTTCCTCAGTGAATTCTAAAAGGTTTATTTATTCCTCCAAAGAGCAACCTTTCTTCTTTGCAACAAAACAAAAGTGACAGTGGGCAGCCCAGTGGGGGCATTGGAGGTCATCTCAACCCGGAAAGTGCATGCATTCAGCAGCTACTTATTGAGTGTCTTCTTTATGGCAGGCCCTCTTCTAGGGACTTGAAATATACCATTGAACTATAAACAGATGCATGGCCTCACTTTCATGAAGCCTGCACTCTAGCATTCACCATATTTTAGTTAAATACTAATCATATCATGTCATGACAGCATTCTTACCACACAGTGGGCTAGAAAGACTTTTGTTCCATCCCTTAGAATACCCTAAATGATTCAGCAGTTAACCTCAGGCATCAACAGAATGGAGTAGAAGAAGGAGGGTTCTAGGGCTCATGTTACTAAAGGACCAGTTCTAGAAATCACTATATTGTCCTGCTCACTTTGGCACCAACCAGCAGAGTGTCAAAGCCCAGCCTTTCTGTTTATGAGGTATATGTCATTAAAAACCAAACCCTCTCTGAGATTCACTTTTATCATTTGTTTACTGCAGGTTCTACACAAAAGGCTATGTAAGGCTATCATAGGATAATGTCTGGAAAACACTCGACAGACATAGTGTGTTCTCCTCAGCAGGCAAGTGGGAACATCCCCAGGAGCTCTGGTTTGCTTTGGAGCCAGAAGCCAGCTGAAGAAATCCTGGCACTCTCTTTCATCCAGGTGCAACCCAACCTGGGGACCAGGATGCTGAGTGGAAGCCTGTCAGATGTCTTCCCCTGGGCTGCTCAAGACACCTGGGTAGTTGGTGTCTCCTGGGACAGAGAGACATGTTATAAGTGTTATGAGATTGTTGCATTCAGCAATAATATCCCCTATTTTCCTCCACAGCTCTTCAGGAAATAATTTATATTGTTTACCAAAATCAAAGCCAAGATAATCAGATTAGCAACATCCAGGATTCATTTGTATGCTGTTGTTAATGAATGATGGAACAGAGAACACAGTCACAATTATCCCAACGTAGGAAACTTGCCTCATTACTGCCACGTGCTAGATATTTTGATCTTTGAAGCAAAAGGAGAAAATATGTCACAGCGTTCTTCATAACTTTTTCTGGCGCATCAATTTTCTCTCCCCACCATACTATTGATTCTTTTAATTAGGGGCAAACAAATCATAATCACAAAGGTATTAGCGCTCATAAAGCTTAAAATCTCTTAAATCTTACTTGGTGTAATTAAAAAAATGAAAATCTGTCATTTAAATACAGTTTGACATGGCATTTTTGTATTTTGCATGATAATAGTTAAGAGGCTGCTATTTATTTGTGGTTTACCAGCTGGAAAGAAAAAAAGAAAAGGCATATCTCCATTCTCATTCAAAGCCATTATTCTGCAGCCAGAAAAGATGACAAGAGGAAGTGTATGAGGGGGACAAGAGTACATACATGTGGCTGGAGAGGGAGGCAGTAAAAATCCTGCAGGATAAGAATGGCCCCATTCTCATCTGTAAAATGAGCATTTGCCTATCTCTAATAGTTTATCTCTTCGCCTCAAAAAAATTGTGTTGTTCAAAGAATCTCCAAGTCTAAGATGTAATTCAATCATGACAGCGACTAGAGGTCATCTCCTCTAGGTCTAACATAATTAATGAAGGCAAACGGGCAGTCCAGAAGGGATTTAAGAAAATTTAATTTACTAAGTCTTCGTGAGGATATCTTACGTGGCTGGCTCTGAGCTGAGTGCTGTGGGAAATGGGGAACTCCATAACACAAGGTCATTTGCTCAAATAAGACACTGATCCAGGGCAAACACAAAGAAAGATGACAGGTTCATTATAATACTAACAAACTTAAAAAAAAAGTATAAAAACTCTCTAAGATTGAGCCAAGATATACTACTTATAATCAATGGGTCCATTACTTTCCTTTTACAACCCAATTTCTATGTAACATGTATACTTCAAATAAACTTAATATTTTCATTTGATTTGTCCTATTGCTTTGGTATATAATTATGGTTTTTTTGGATTCTGTATGAATATGCATTCGGTCATCCGATCATGTGATTATCATCCCATGGTCAGTCTTGTTTCTGACACTATGCCCCACCACCCAATATGCATATTTTAGTGTGAAGAAGTAGTAGTAATTTGAATAGAGTGTTGTATAAGCTCAAGAAAAGTTGCAAGAGATAAGCAACTGAATACTGAAGAAGCTACTGTATGAGTTCCCAACATTTGGAAGCCCGGGAATCACAGGCCAGTGCCTGCAGTAGGAGGCATGGGACTGAGATTGTCCAGGAAGGTGTTAGCTGTTGCACTCACATGACTGCAGGGCTGAAGTGGGTGGTTTGCGGAAGCTCACCAGCCAGGGACCCCATTTCACATCTGCCATAGTTTACACCTCTGCCAGCAACTGCCAGCAAAGAAAAATGTGTTCCCTTCACTTCTCATTGAAATCTCAGACCGGGGCTTCTTTGGGGAGGACTGTAGTTTAAAAGTTTATTAGAAAAAGATTTGGGGAAATGTAATCCCTGCCTCTCCACTGTGAAGAAGGTGAGTATGAGACTGAATTGATGGAAGTCTGGCACATCACCATCCATACTGCATATTATCCCATTTAACACACTCAACAACCTGAATAAACAGCTATTTTCATACATGAAGAAAGTGAGACATAAAAGGTTATGTAACTTATCCAAGGTCACACACCTAATAGAGCCATGATTTAACACCATATTATATGTTAATCTAAATCTCTTAGGTCCTATCCACTAGCCTTACTCTTCCTCATCCTTAAGTGAACACACACACACACTGTAGTAGTCCCCCTTTATCTGCAATTTCACTTTCTGTGGTTTTAGTTGCCTGTAGTTAACCATGGTCTGAAAATATTAAATTAATCATTCTAGAAATAAACAATTCATAAGTTTAAATTGCCACCATTCTGAGCAGCAGTGTGATGCAATTTCGTGCTTTCTCCCTTCCGCCCATGACATGAATCACCCCTTTGTCCAGCATATCCATACTGAATACACTACCCACCAATAGTTACTTACTAGTCATCTTGGTTATCAGGTTATCAGAGAAAGACAGAAAGATCATATTCACATAACTTTTTTTTCAGTATATTGTTACAATTGTTCAATTTTATTATTACTTATTATTGTTAATACCTTACAATACCTCATTTATAAACTAAACTTTACCATTGACATGTATAGGAAAAATATAGCATGTGTAGAGTTTGGCACTATCTGTGGTTTCAGGCATCTACTGGGTATCTTAGAAACTATCCCCTGATGATAAGGTGGGGCTAGTGTATCTTGAAATACATATCCTACTCCCATCTAGTTTACTCCACCTAATGTATTACATTGATCTGCCAGATTAGTTAACTTATTAATATAGAGAATTAGAATTAGTTAACATATTAAGGTACAGCATTACAGTATGACTTACTCTTAATAAAACAATGTGCCACGTTCCTTTCTAATCACAAATACTTTCTTTTTCATATATCATTATAGATTCTACCTGAATATCTACATCATGGTAATCTTGACTTTCAGAATCCAACTCTTTTGTATGTCTAACACAAGGACGGAAACTTCTAGTTAAACATGGAGACTTGAGTCCCACTGATTACTTTTGGTGACCCACAAATCCTCAGTGACAAAGCAAAGGGAAAAGGAAGGAACAATAAAAAGCATTAGAAGGTGGTGGGCAAACAGATGAACAAGTAGTAGTAACTCACTTAACAGACCCAGAGGATTAATAGATAAACTAGCAATGACAATAAGAACCAAAGGTTTGTGATTATATGCCAGAGAATCCAGAGAAAACAGGTGCGCATTAAAGGTTCAATCATTTCTAAAAGCAAGGTCCAAGTGAGGCTCAGAAGAACTGGCTAACATTCTATATGAGACCTTAGATTTTCTAAGAAACTCTCCCACTGCACTGACCATGTAAAAACAGGCTATAGCCCCTACCCTCTCCTATCATGTGTCTCTGGATTTGGAACACTGGACCCAGCTCAGCTCAGCGCAGGAATGCTATATCGAAAAGAGAGAATAATAAAATATGTGTCTACTGAGTTTGAAACCTCAAATTCCCTACCTGACTTGCTTCCCCTTAGCCTCTACCAGCCAGCTTTATACTCCAAGGCAAATAGGATGTCTAGACTCTGACAAAATTAAATAGCTAATTTAACTAACTCAAATAGCGTTATAGATAGCAGTAGTTGTCATTGGCAGTCCAACGAAACAGTGCAACCATGTTACCGTACAGTGAAGCCCTGTAAATATGAAAAACAAAAACAGGTCTGCACATAGGGCTTTTTTAGTGGGAAAGGAGAAATGAGAATCAACAGAAGGAGTAAGAGTAAAGGACCGAGAAAAGGATGCTTCAGGAAAGAAAAATAATGCAGAGAGATAAAATACGTAAAACAATAAAAAACAAAGAAATAAAAATAAATTTAAAAAAATCCACAACCATCTAGAAACACCCCTGTCTCTAGAGCAATAAAATAAGGCATTCCATGCACACGCAAGGACAGAATGCCATGAAAACAAATGTCTCAGAGCCGCAACGAGCTCTTCAAGATTAAATGCACTGGAAAAGATGCAAGTTAAATTCAGGAAATCTCCCGGAAAGAAAACCGAAGTAGACAATGATGGAAAATAGCAGAGACAACACAAAAAGTAAAATGTAATTAAAGGGCTAGCCCACCTTCTTCAACGGCCAAATAACATAAATTCTGCAAAAAAAAAAAAAAAGTAAGGTAAATTAAAGGTACTTTGGCTTCCAATACATAAACTGTTTCCTCCTTGTTAGACAATGATAGAACTGTAAGGTTCCTCTTTTGGGAGATTCATTTTTCAGTCAAGCAAACTTAGAATTTGTTAGATGTTCCACATTTAGCTGAATAAAAATTCTCACACATACCTGGTAACTTGAAATCCCTATCATTGCATTCTGTCTCTTTCTAGAGACTCTGGAAACACATCATTTTCTCCACTGAGCTGAGTAGCTTGGAGTAGACACATATGTTCATTCAGTCAGGAACTATGCATTTAGTGCCTACTGTGTGCCAAGCACTGTATTTTCAAAATGATATGACTAGTTTTTCCTCCCTCTTTTCAGTTCTGTTTTTATGACATATTTCAAACATATCGTTCAAATAAAGGCTTGGATATATGAAAGGATAATTCAATCAATAAGATATATGAAAACACTCTATTCCAGCTCCATTCAAAACCAAAAACAATTTTAAAATGCTGATCTTGTGGCTAACCCAATTATGATGTCATAGAGGTTCAAAAGAATAATATTTTAAAATCGCTCCCCTATATTAATTTTATTATGTCTCAAGTAGTATAGTAGGCTTTTGTGCATAATGTTATATTTAACTAGAGGCCCAATGCATGAAATTCATGCAAGGGGCCCAGCCCTTGCAGCCACCACAGGTTGCCCCGGCTCTCGCAGCCCCGGCTTCGTCTGGAATGTTGTCTGGCTGTCCAGTCTAATTAGCATAGTATGCTTTTATTATTATAGATTCCCAGAGGAAGTTCATGATATATGTTCATTTATTTTTTTAACCAATGAGGAAACTGTGATTAAAAGCAAAAAATTAAATACATTTGCTGAAGTTACACAGCTAGCAATGGGTGAACCTGGATTTACAATCCAAATCTGTCAGGGTCCGAGATGCCCTTAAGAAACTTGGTGTCATTTTGGGGAGTAGAGAACCCCTACAGAGAAGTCAATGAGAAAACATTAAAAAAAAAACAAAACAAAAACAATAAAAAGACTTATTTTGGGAATGAAGCATTCTCCTTTGTCCCACCTGTTTTATTCATTTTATCGGAAGATCTTTTTTTTTTTTTAAATCTTTATTGTTCAGATTATTACATTTGTTCCTCTTTTTCCCCCCCATAACTCCTCTCCTCCCAGTTCCTGCCCCACCCTCCGCCCTCACTCCACACCCACTGTCCTCATCCATGGGTGCACGATTTTTGATTTTTGTCCAGTCTCTTCCCACATCTCCCACACCCCTTTCCCCCCCAAGAATAGTCAGTCCATTCCCTTTCTATGTCCCTGATTCTATTATAATCACCAGTTCATTCTGTTCATGAGATTATTTATTCACTTGATTCTTAGATTCACTTGTTGATAGATGCATATTTGTTGTTCATAATTTGTATCTTTACCTTTTTCTTCCTCTTCCTCTTCTTAAAGGATACCTTTCAGCATTTCATATAATACTGGTTTGGTGGTGATGAACTCCTTTAGCTTTTCCTT
Source organism: Myotis daubentonii (assembly GCF_963259705.1). Lineage (NCBI taxonomy): Eukaryota > Metazoa > Chordata > Mammalia > Chiroptera > Vespertilionidae > Myotis > Myotis daubentonii. Next base: position 71,644,984 of record NC_081851.1, on the reverse strand, counting down.
ATCTGTGAAGCTCTTTATCTGACCTTCAATTCTGAATGATAGCTTTGCTGGATAAAGTAATCTTGGTTGTAGGTTCTTGGCATTCATCACTTTGAATATTTCTTGCCACTCCCTTCTGGCCTTCAAAGTTTCTGTTGAGAAATCCGTTGACAGTCGTATGGGTATTCCCTTGTAGGTAACTGAGTTTCTTTCTCTTGCTGCTTTTAAGATTCTCTCTTTGTTTTTTGCCCTTGGCATTGTAATTATGATGTGTCTTGGTGTGGTCCTCTTTGGATTCCTTTTGTTTGGGGTTCTCTGCACTTCTTGGACCTGTAAGTCTATTTCTTTCACCAGGTAGGGGAAGTTTTCTGTCATTATTTCTTCAAATAAGTTTTCAATATCTTGCTCTCTCTCATCTTCTGGCACCCCTATAATTCTGATGTTGGTATGCTTGAAGCTGTCCCAGAGGCTCCTTACACTACCTTGGTATTTTCGGATTCTTTTTTCATTTTGCTTTTCCGGTTGGGTGTTTTTTGCTTCTTCACATTTCAAATCTTTGACTTGATTCTTGCGCTCCTCTGGTCTGCTGTTGGGAGTCTGAATAATATTCTTTATTTCAGTCAGTGTATGCTTAATTTCTAGTTGGTTCTTTATCACAACATCGAGGGTCTCATTAGATTTCTTGAGGATCTCACTACATTTATCAGCAGTTTTTAGAAACTTATTGAAAGACCTTAAAAGTGTGGTTTTGAGCTCTATATCTTCCATTTCTGACATCTGCGTCCCGTTTCTTTGTCTCCGCATTTTTTATGCTTTCTTGGTGCAACCCCTATTGGTCTTTATGGGCAGTCTTGTTGTAGTTAAGCCTAGATTGTTGTAGGTAATACTGGTGGGGATTTGACCACCAGGCCAACGGGCTGTGAGAATCAGCTGTGTTTGCAGTGAGAGAACTTCTGTCCTCTAGGGAGGTGCTAATCTAGCCTTTGCCTGAGGCTATCTGGCAAATGCCTCTGTGCAGGGCTTGGGCAGGGTGGGTCGCAGGGGATCAACAGAGCGGCCAGAGCGAGCAGTTATGGCTGCTCTCAGTCCCATCCCCAGGGGCTCTGCCTCTCTGAGTCCCAGCAACCACTACAAACCTCGGAGAGAAAGCTGCCTTCGAGTTCCGACCGAAGCCAGACAGTCCCGCTTCTCCCGTTTGAGTCTGGGTCCCTAGAGACTCGCCCGGATCTGGAGCTCAGAGTCTGTGACTCCCTCCTGATTGAAAACGCCAACCGCACCCTCAGCCACCAGCCCACTCTGCATGCACTCCGCTGCACCTTAGTATTTGACTTCAGCACTGCGCCTCCTCTGAGTCGCGGTATGTGTTTCTCTTTTTTCCTAGTTGTAGGACTTCCACTCAGCCAGCGTTCCTGTGGTTCTGGGTGATGTCCGTTCCGTCTGTTAGCTGTTTTTTTTGAAGTGGTTGTTCGAGGCAGCAAACTCCGGCGTTAACCTATGCCGCCATCTTGGTTCTCTCTATTGGAAGATCTTGATTTCAAATTTTGGGTTTCATTCTCAGCTCTTGAAACTCTAATAAAAGTCAGATCATTTAATTGATTTGCATCATGCAGGATATATACTCATATTTAAAATAACATTGTGCTCATAAATTTGAACATACAAAATGATTCTTCTCCATCAGGAAGAAATCCTAATCATTTTCAATAATTGAATTCCTTCCACTACTATCTTTGAGACAAACTTGTAGGTATCCATTGGATTTTACTGATTCCTCCAGATATTTTTTTTTTGGGGGGGGGGGGAGGTAATTATCTAACATAGAGAACAGACAATGGTAGCTTCTGCACAACTAGGTGGTGAAGCTAGGTTAAGTACAGACTAAACCACAAATTGATTGTTGTCTTTGAATTTTTTGGGCCTTCCACTGACCAAGGGGGTCAGAAGTCAGAAGTTTAAAGCAGTTGAGTTAAATGACTAAAGGTCTGACATTCTGTCAAATAGACAAACCAGAGGGTTTAAGTGAAATTCTGAGGAAAAGGTAGAAAATCTGCTGTTATGTTATACATGGTCAGACCACTGAAACCCCTAACTCTAGTGAATGAGGAGTTATTACATGTGGAGAAAAATACAAACTTTATTAATAATTTCCCCATCCACTGCAAAATATCGAAGCTCAACTGTGATGTAGCATTTAACTGCACATCGAATCAAGAGTCCAACAATAGGAATTGCCTTTTTACGGTAGAAAATAGGGTTAGAAGCAAACCAAAATAACACATAAAACAGATCTCCGTGGAGAAAATTGAAGACTGTTTCTAGCATGTAAAGACTGCGGATGCAATTCCTGCTCTGTGAAATGCTTTTTTCCTGGGGCTTTATATTTTTCTCTTGATTATGTGTGGAATCAAGGGGTGTCTGTGTGACTGTGCCCATGCATGACTCCAAGACACAGAAATGGAGCAGACACAGACAGATGGTTTCAGGCTCATTTTTAAGCCCAACCAGCAGGAATAGGAAGTCAAGAATCTAAGGCAGATCATAAAAGTTGACATCCAATTTTCATTTCCAAATTCTATATCCTCAGTTGGTTAAAAGTAAGTTTACTTCAATAGTAAACAATAGATTCAAAACAAAATAACCAATAACCATGAGTCCTTTTGCTTTAACTAGCTAATTTACCGATTTTTAAAAAATCATCCATATTCCGTGTTAGCAAGGGTGCAGAAAATATGGATGTGTTTTTACATGATTATTAGATATATAAATTGAAACAGCCTTTCCAGAAAACAATTTATTGCACAAATAATTATTTGTAATGGAGAAGAATTAGAAATAATCTACTTTTCCAAAAGCAGGAGACCTCAATATCCATTAAACCACATCAATACAAATTAGGTTTCAACAAATTTTGAAGTTAGAGGAACCTGGCCACAATACCATGTTTTATGAACAAAATGAGCTACAAGTCAAATATCTAGTATAATCCTCATAGATGGCTCGATGGTAAAGATTTTTTTTCCAAAGAATAGACATACTCCAAAATGTTATCAATTGAAATATCTAGACAATGGGTGATTTTATTTCTGCTGCGGCCACGCATTTCTTTAAAAAAAGTGTTTTATAATAAGTATTATTTCAGTGAAAGATTGTTTTAAAAACAATATACTGTCTTCTTTTTAAAGCGCAAATCCTTTTGTATCTGCCAATGCATTTTTCAAAGTATATCCCCACATAATCTTGGGGAGAGAATTCTCCTCTGATAGAGGAAACATATCTATATTGCTTTTGTTGAGTCTAGGCTTATAATCCTTTTTTTCTACTGTGTGATATAACCAGACATAGATATTAGACTCAGGATCACAGCCCGTAAAGAAAAATACTACAAACACTATAGCTCCTTCTCTCAATTACTTCAACTCTCTACAAAACCACGCACACAGAAAAATAATCTCCAAATGCTCAAGGGGTGTGCCCCATGAATATGCTCTCCTAAGAGCAGGTGTCTACTCATGGATTTGCAAAGGATCAAGGTACTCAATTTGCATAATGATAAATCCTTTATGACTTTGTCCAAGAACCCCTTCTTACATATTCTGCTTCTTTCTTAGGTCATGAGAAAAGTTTCCTGAAGACTTCTTACTCTCTTTTCTGGTAAATTAATTCTTCCCTCATTTTTTTAAGGAGTTTGAACTCTTCTAGGACTTTTGTCTGCATTTGTATCTCAATTTAGTTAATTTCTACATAACAGTTATATACTATGAATATATTATGTGGTGGACACTCTTCTAAGTACTCTTCTCTCTCTCTCTTTCTTTCTCAATTCATTTAATCATCAAAACTAACTTATAAGTTAGATACTGTTACTAGCTGTTTGGGACAAAAAACTGAGATACAAGATGATTAATTAATTTGCTCACCGTCACAAATATAATTCATGGTAGAGTTAGGACTCAAGTTCAGGCAATTAGCTTCTAAGACAGCTCCTCTCTCTCTCTCTCTCTCTCTCTCTCTCTCTCTCTCTCTCTCTCTCTCTCTCTCTCGCCTCTGTGCAGATGATATTGCCCTGTTCACTTGAAACACATGGAAATTCATCAAGTCACTGCAAAATCTCTGATCCATGACCCACTATGCCTTCTCAAGTTGACAAAAACAATCTAAAGCCTAGAACAATGATCCTCAGAATACTTGTAGATACACTTCTAGTTTCATCTGTGATAATGTAAAAAGAAAAAAAATGTACTCCCATCACAACACCAGAGGTGTACTAAATCAAATATCAGGGACAAACTTTTCTAAGGTGTTAAGGTATTTCTGTCTTGGCCATTTTTAGGTCATCAACAGTTGGAACAAACCTGTTTACACTGAAGACTTTTTAACTCAAAGAGATAACGAAGATTCTTGGTTTAAGATTTCATTTACCAAGTGGATTGTTGAACATCGTATCCTCTTTCCCTAAAATTGGAAGCATTTTTCAAACAACACTGGCATGCATTTCTTTAGGACAATTTAAACACACAGATATGTACTTTTTTGAATGGATATATAAATGAATCGATGAAACTATTCATAAAGATCTGGAAAACATTAATCATACCTATTTCTTTTTTCAAACAATGTAAGAAATGTAATGTTTAGATGTTATTCATGCTTTCCTTTTCATTGCTTCCTAGATCAATCAACAAAAGCTTTTATTTACACCTGTGGTGTTATGGTATCAATTTTGAAGTGTGATTGATTTGGGTGCCTTCAGCATGGCAGCAATATTAAAGTGAATTCTGCTAAACTGGTCATTTCTTCCACTAGTTTATAGGGAAGTTGAGAGTATTCTGGGAAGATTGAATAGACTTACTAGAAATACAGTTTTGTCAACATTTAAGATACCAAATGACAGTCCTAAAGTGTGGAAAGAGTTCATTTCTATGTTTCACATGTACTTGAGCTCTTTGAATTTTGGTCTATCACTTAAACTTCTTTGACCTCTGTTTTCTCATGCTTAAGTGGTTGATTTAAATGAAAATGTTCTAACAGGGCTCTTCCACTCTAACTTTTATGACTGCTCTTTTTTACTCTGTCTGTTACAGCTGCCCATCTGAAGTTTATTCTGTCCTAAAAACTCTTTATTGGAAATGGTTAGATCAACAAACTGTGGAGAGAAAATATAGAAATATTGCCAATCTGAACACTTTATCTCATTTAGGCTTATTCCTCTGGGGATAGTTCCCAATCAGCTAAATAAAAATGACATTCAGCCTGTGTATGTTTACTTTTTTTTTTTTTTTTAGCCAAGACAATAAAGAATGGATTTATTATCTACTTTCTTTAAAAAAATTATTTTGTGTGAAAAAATTATGAGAAACACATAAAAATTGTTCATGGGGCACGATTTCCAAATAAAAACCTTATTATATCGATAGACATTGAAATTGCTGCTCATTGTGCAGGGCCATAAATATTCATTCTGCTCCAAACAAATTTAGCAAAATCAAAATATGTAGCATGAAGACTATTTCAGCTTTTCTCTAACACATGGAGCCAGCCATACATGCCAACCCGGTTCTATCGCCTCTCCTCATTAAGCTTGAAAGCATATTTGTTGCTTTTTAGCAGCTCCTAAAATTTCTTTGTCTCTTAGCACAGCGCCATAAAAGTTCCCACCTGACAGATCATAAATCCTTCTTACAGAGCAGTCTGTTCCCCGGCACCTTCTGGCTACAATCTAGTCTCTAGATACATTACTAACCGCATTTATGCACTTTTGCACAAAACTTTGTTTCAGGATCTGGAAAATGATTGACCCTGTCCTAATTCCCAGCAGGGAATGGTCGAGTTTAGACAAAGCATTTGAGAGGGTTTCCCCTGTGATGAAACATACTCAGAACAATAAAAAATGGGTTGTCTGGGGTCAAGGAAATCTGGCCACCCAAATAATACCTGGGTAGTTGGGACTCTCCCCTATACACTACCGTGCATAATAGTGGTTTCTTCAATCTTATCTCTAAAGGAAAATTAAGGATATGTCATGTGCATGCTATTCTGTTATTTGTGATTTGTTTCTTCATCTCCCAAGCATTTATGGAGAACTTACCTGATTCTAGACCAGGGGTAGGCAAACTTTTTGACTCGAGGGCCACAATGGGTTCTTAAACTGGACCGGAGGGCCGGAACAAAAGCATGGATGGAGTGTTTGTGTGAACTAATATAAATTCAAAGTAAACATCATTACATAAAAGGGTACGGTCTTTTTTTTTTAGTTTTATTCATTTCGAAGGGGCCGGATCCGGCCCGTGGGCCGTAGTTTGCCCACGGCTGTTCTAGACACTTTTTCAAGTGACCCAATCTCAGGACAGAGAAGACATGGTTCCTGCCCACAGTTGCTCACAGATGCTCGCCTATACACACCTGTTCAGTGAAGTGTACTAGAGGCATTATTCAGCAAGAAGAAACATTGCGGGGGAGAGACAGGGGTCAGGGAGGCGTTTACAGAGGAAAGAAAGTGTGGGCAGAGGTTTGAGATGTGAATGGGAGTTTTTTAGGTCATTGGGAAGTGGAAAATATATAAAAGGCACACAATCTGGAAAGTAGAGCATGCTTTAAGAACAGCAATTAATTTGTAATGAATGAGTAGAATTCATGCAATATACAGTGCAGAAGGGATGAGGCAGGAGAGGTACACAAAGTCAGGTCCCAAAGGGATGTGAGTAGAAAGAGTTTAGAGGGCTTTTTTCCTGTGTTAATGAAGAGCCAAAGAACCCTGCCTTATTAAACAGCCCTCCTCCTCTCCCCTAAGATATTAGCACTCCTTGGCAGATCAATTGTCTCCCTTGTTTGCCTGTGGAAGCAGGTCCAGTTATTCTTGTTTACAGTTATTTGGGCCTACCTATACTTTCTAAATCTCTGTCATGTTATCTAGGGTGGGGGGGTTGGGGTGCTCTGCCTGTCTCTCTCTGTCTGGTTCTCAGAGCTCTGGATTCTCTGTGAGAGAACTCAGGAGCTCCTCCCTCAATCCCCATCTCTGCAGGGACACCCAAGTTCTGGTGTGACACCCTGCAGGTCACAAAATGCCCAGCATTGAACAGGGCCAAACTGCCATCGCAAGAACCATGAAACTCCACGAGGACCCCGACTTGGCAGACTGTATAGTTTCCAACTCATTTCCAACAAATCGCGCTTCCTCTTTGCTACCAGGCCATCTGCCCTTTGTGGGTGACAGTGGCAAATGGTCTGGAATTTCAATGTCTTCATTGTATTGATTTCCATTTACTTTGATCTGTACAGCCTTTTCTCTTTGCCAGGAAAAGTTTTTGACCAAAGGAAAATCCTGTTCAGAGTTGGCTTCTTACTAAGTTTTAGCACTTTAAAAAACACCAGTAAGTAATAAGACAAGTGACAGGTAAGGGTCAAAAAATGACAGGTCGAGGGTAAGTTGTAGAAAAGCACATCAAGGCAGAGTTGGAGAGAAAAGCAAAACCTAATCCCTAGGTCCATGCCTTTTCGCTCTTAGTTCTTTCTCAGGTTCTGAGAACAATCGTACCCTTGGACAAGAGAACTTGGCTTCGCAGAATTTCCACTAAGGGGCTCAGACAATGTAAGATTAAGTCCGTTCTATCCTGATTCTGCTCTGATCTATGCAACAGTGCACGAATCATGATTTGTGCCTTTAACCCCTGGTCTAATAACTGGTCCCCTGCTTCAATCACCTGCCAATAGTTCATTTCCTCCAGACATAAGTCACGGCTTTTTTTATTCTTGGCTCTTCCATGGGAGGAAGATGCCTACCTAATATCCAGCCACGCTAATAGAGCTTTCTTTCCATTTTCACATTCATTCATAAACTCTTACTAGACTAGATCTAGGCTAATGGACTTTCAATAGTCTTTCAAGAATGTGGGTGTTCAGACATTTATCATTTAGATGTGCCCCACTTGGTGGCAGGGCAAGCCAGTAGGTGAAAGGCCTTCTTCCATCTCTGTTTCCATTTTGCCTTCTCGGTCTACTGCTATTTCCCTATGATGGGTCAAAGTGTGATTTCTTTTTAATGAGTATTTTGGGTAGAATGCAAAGCACATGTAGTCAACAAAATTAGTTTGCAACACCTTATAAAATACACAACATAAATATTCTATTTTACAAGATGTAAGAGAGCTATGAAAGTCTTGAGGACTAGATGAATTAAAATTTGAAAGGTGGATGTTTGATGAGTTAACACTCACTGACTATTTTTCCTCTCCTAAAAGCACTCAATCATTCCAGACATTGGCCAAGAATCAGATTTCACCTGGAAGAAGAATTCTGCTGATGGGAAGAGAAAACAGTGTGTTTTTTTGAGGTTTGCACGAAAATACATAATAAAAGGAATATACAGATAAAAGGTTTATACAGAATACAAGGAATTAATAAAATCACACACTTATTCGTACATATAGTTTTCAATTCAGAACACTTTGGACAATCAGCTGAAACCCCATTAAAATTAATAAGAGAGTTAACCAAGTCTTATTTAAGGGAGTTAACTTGTATTTGGTAGCACCTGATTAACCTTTGGCATAATATTGTGCAGAATAACATTTTGAAAAGTGCTAATTAATAGGTTTAATGTAATTTAAGTCAAAATCCCAGTAGTGATTTGATGTTAATCTTAAAGTAATTCTAATATTTCCCTGAATGGTGAACACATGATACAATATACAGATGATGTATTATAGATTTGTGCACTTAAAACCTATATAATTTTATTAACCAATGTCACCCAATAAATTCGATAAAAATAAAGAAAAAGGATTTGAATAGGAAGATAGTAATTTGTGGTTATGGACTGCAGGGAATCAGATGAAGAAATCAGGGAGATGACTAAGCTATTTTATTTGGCATAATTATCAAGACCACCTATGACAGTGGGTGTCTTTGGTCAGATTTCCTGAAAAGCAAATCCCGAGAAAGGATTTTAGCTCAAGCAGTTTATTTGGGAGGTGACTCCAGGAAACACCAGTGGAGTGGAGAAGTGAGACGGGGAAAGGAAGAAAGCCAATATAGGCTACCACTTTGGGCAACTGGGGTTCAATCACACTGTAGAACATGCTAGAAAGTTATCTCGCTTGAAGGGCAAGGGAGAGAGAGGCAATTGATCTAGAATATTTATTTTAAAAATTAAAAATAGAAATACCATATGATCCTACAGTCCCACTTCTGAGTATTTATCCTAAAGAATTAAAATCAGGGTCTCTTGTAGAGATATGAGCATTCTTATATTCATGGGCAAATTATTCACAATAGCCAAATGTGGAAATAACTATGGAAAGAACCTAAATGTTCATCCACAGATGAGAGGAGAAAGAAAATGGGGTATATGCATGCAATGGAATACTATTCAGCCTTTAGAAAGAAAGGAAATCCTGTCTTACTCCACAACATAGATGAACCTGGAGGCCATTATGCTAAGTGAGATAAGCCAGTCACAGGAAGACAACTATTGTACGATTCCCCTTATATGAGCTACCTAAAACAGTCAGAAACATAGATTCAAACAGTGGAATGGTGATTGCCAGGGGCTGGAGGGATGGGAAATAGAGTTACTAATTAACAGGCATAGTGTTTCCCTTAAACCAGACGAATAAACTCTCAAAACCTGCGGCACACCATTGTGCCTGTAGTCAATAATAACATATGGCACACTTAAAAATATGTGAAGAGGTAGATTTCATGTTAAGTGCTCTTCTCAGAATAAAATAAAATCTAAAGGGGAAAACACACACACACACACACACACACACACACACACACACACACACACACCCTCTAATGTCCCCCTTTACATTAATCAGTAGCCGGAAGCAGTTTTCCAAATGGGCAGCCCTAGGCTGCTCTGCCTTAACCTTTTCCCATCTTCCCTCCTCCTGCAGGAGAGCTTTCTCCTGATTGCAGCTCTCTGTAGCCAGAGGGCCCTGCCTAGCCTTCCCCTCCTACTTTGCACCTCCAGCTGGGCAAAGTTTATTCTGTTTTATGTACTATAATTTGTCATGGCTGATTTTGTTATAACAAGATCTGAACAGATGGGGAATGGTTTGCTCAAGAATTACTTGCAATATGAGTGACCTATAGAAAAAATTGGAAACTGGAATGCAATCCTGCAATAAAATCCCAAACTCGTTATCCTCCCTGCAGGATGCCCATGTATCTCGCCCCCACATGAAGGTGTTAATGACTAATCCGGAGACCTATAAAGGAGTCCAGTCCTCTGGCAAACAGCACAGGCACAAACAAAGGAATGGGATAGCACCGAGAAAGGCAATGACAATTCTCTGTCGTAACTTGTCTTTCTGATTTCCCCCCCTATTCTGCGGCATATGCTTAAAAGATGCAAACACAATCAGTTAACAATGGAAAGAAAATGCTGCAAATAAAGCAATTTCCTTAGAACTGGAAAATCCCCAGAACCAGACAGATTCCCATCAGCATTTAATAAACTTTTTTAACACCTACTGAGTCCAATTTCATAGTTCTTCAAAGTTCTTGCTAAGCATAACGGGGAAGATAATCAGAAACCCTTATGGACAATAGTCTGCCTGAAAACAGTATTTAAAAAAAAGATCAGGCAACGAGGGCACCGTTAATCCTCTAATCCAACTGCCCATATTTATGTTGATTTTACACACAAAAAGGCATTCTACATTGTTAATGCCTCTGCCTCCACTCCAAAGAGGCCATATAAATAAACTTAAAAACCCTTCTCTGCTTAAGTTCTCTGTGGTTTAGTATGTTTTACAGCGACTGTTCAATTAGAGCAAGCCTGAAGCCTTTCCTACATTTAAAAAATTGCAACATTAGCCATATGATCTTTGAATAGCATTTGCGATCCAACTGCATATTCCCTGCAGTTCCAAAAATAACACGAGAGGAGAAATATAAAGAAAATGAAGAGAAGAGAAGCTCTTGCTGTTTATGTTATTTTATGGGCTTCTTTTTTGAAATGAATATCCCTTTTATCTACTGACCCATATCTTAGGCATTTTCTATTCTCTACTAAGTCTTCCCTGATATTCCGAGTCTATATCAAAACTCGGGCATCATTTGTTTAAATAAGTGGTACACACCGTGTTAAACTGTGCCTCTATTGTCCTTTTTCTGTTTTAGGTGAAATTGTTTTTTCTATACAAGTCAAACTAATGTTCTGAAGGTCAAGACCACTGACTTTCATCTTCCAAAGTTAACATTTAATGGTAGAGTATCAATACCTCTACCATTGTTTTATGACCAAACCATTCACACCTTGCCTATTGCCAAACAAGCATAAGGGATAGAGGCTGTTTACTGATGGATTGGGTAACAGCAGATTTGAGATAACATCTCCTCAGGGGGCAGCTTCATGTCTTCAGAAAAAGTGACAGAAGCTTCAAACTCATGATCCTTGGGTTTTATGTAGCCCTGCACCCTGTGTTCCGCTTGGTCCAACACCTAGGGTTTTAATACTCTGGAAAGTGTCCCCACCATGACTCACACACTTTGCCAATCATGACCCACAGCTACTCAAAAAAAAACAGTCACGGAGTAATGACACTCAACATTTCAACAGCTCTTTATCCCTGTTAATTATCTTTCAGCTCAGAATATGACAGGGGTGCTTATTTAAGAGGAAAATGGCTGGTTTTGCTCAAGTTGAGAAAGTCAGTGAAACTGGTCCCTAGAGCACTGAGCACTCGGCCTCACACATGCCTGGCACACATCTACCTTCACCCTCCTCTCTCCCAGATGCCTCAGACACAAAGACCTTTGTCTCCTGCTATGGTGCCCACCCTTTTCCAATAATTCTGGTAACTATTCTTTCAGTAAACTTGCCTCTGCTGCACCCCCCGACCACGAGCAACATAAACACCTATGAGCACTCAGGGGCATCAGGCTAATGGTCCCCAGTTTTGTTTAAAGCTACAAAAAGGTTCATGGCTTGAACAGATAAAGAAGCCGGAGGGCCTGACCAGCATGGCTCAGTGTTTGAGCATCAACCTATGAACCAGGAGGACCCGGTTTGATTCTTGGTCAGGGCAGATGCCTGGGTTGCGAGCTATATCCCCAATAGGGGGCATGCAGGAGGCAGCCTATCAGTGATTCTCTCTCATCATTGGTGTTTCTCTCTTTCTCTCTCTCTCCCTCCCTCCCTCTCCCTTCCTCTCTGAAATCAATAAAAATATATTAAAAAAATTTAAAAAGAAGCTGGAGGGAAAATCCTTAGGTGGTTTGCTACTTCCCCACCAAGTCTTTTCATCTACTTTCTGGTGTGTTTCTAATTTTTGCTTGTGAGCTTCTCTTTGGAGGGAGATCATCTTGCTTGAGAATGCTATACTTGTTCAGGGTTATGGATTCATTGCTATGAATCAGTATCAAATTTTGAATCCTGAGGAGAAATCACATTCTTTCCTGCACCCATTCAAAGCAGGCACTGCAATGCCTTCCAGGAAATGACTGTGAGGAAGGCGCTGTGCGCGTGGGGAGGTGTGGTGGAGGCCTTGTTCCAATCTCAAAGTCTGGTCAGCATCTCATTCCTTGGGAGCGGAGGGGTGAGGGAAGAGTGTCAGGAAGGAAAATGAATCACCACACAGGATTCTTCATCAATCTTACCCATGGCCTTTTAGCAGCAAGAGAGGCAGGTGACTGTGGTAACTCTAGCCATGTTACAAGGACAGTGTATTATCACGAAATTACTAATTTGTTGAGGCGACAGTACAATTTACACATCTCCAGTCCCATCTCTAATTGTCTGACACTTATTTGGTGCTGAAAAGCAGCGCACAGCAGGAGAGGGCTGCGAGGCCAGCCAGGCAGTTGAAGGCTTTCAGAAGCCACAATGGGCATCCTCCTGGCGCATAGGACTTCACAAGGAAGGGTTTTAAAGAGGAAAAAAGCCTCCTTTCTGATGGAAAGAAAAAGACTTTTGAAACAGAAAACATCCTTTGATAGAGATAACATAAAAATGGGGACAATTTCTGCTTTTTCTGACTTACAAGGCTGCTGTGAAGAAATTTTAAGATCATGGAAAAATGCTTTGCAAACCCAGTGTTGACAAGTGTAAGGGAAATAGACATATACTGTGGACTGTGTCCTTCATCAGGGATGGAGGTTTAGTAGATTTTCCAGTTTGTGGAATAATCCCCTCACTCCATTCTTCTCTTAGCAATCCCTTGGCATTGCTGCCACTTGCCTTTATGTTTTAAATACCTCTCTTTAGCTAATCAACCCCAGGCTTTCTCCTTTTATCCCCTCTAAACATTTTGCAAGGAATGACCAGGGTAGTGTCTGCCATCCTTTATTGCCACAAAGGAAATGGGGAGCCCCACCCTGTATGGACCAAAGTTAAAGAGCACCCAATGTGATGAGGAAGGAGACCACATTCTCAGCCCTCAAAAAGACCACAAAAGTGAAGAGAAACAGTAAACTTGGAATATCCCATCTTAGGAGTTAAATGCAGAGCACGGCCACTTCTCATTGCAAACGCAAAAGCATGTGGCAAAGCTGAAAAATGATTCAGAACCCTCTGGAGGGGAATTGTTTGAATACCCGAGGAATTAAAAGATAGATCGGCTATGGAGAAAATTCACAATGTCTTCTAGGAATATGCACGTGCAAGGGCGCATGCACATTTGTGTGTGTAGAAAGAATTAGCACTACAAAGTAATAATGTGTTTGATCAGCTGTCAAATATATGGTGCGCACATATGAACATGCTCTGAGGTTTCACAGGATGAAGAGCTTCCTTCCTGCTGGGCAGCAAGCAAGGCTCCATGGAGGAGGCCTCAATTAGGTAAACCTTGAACTATAGGATAATATACATACATATAAAAGGGAAGGAAAATATAGACAGATCTGCAGATCAGCTGGGAATATCATTAGTGACGGCTTCCAAGTGAGCATCCTTTTAAAGAAGACAGTGGAATCACTGAAGTGGGAGCAGAGGATATGTGGAGGAGGCAAGAGCAAGCACATCTTGACAAGATTCATTTAGTGAGATTGCAGAGGTCCTTCATTACCAGAACAAAAGGAAGGATCATTCAGAGTAAGCAGAAGCGATTCAACTCCATCAGGCATAGCCACAAGCAGTTTTAGCATTGGCCTCAGTGACTAAATGAAAGGAAGATTAGTCTCAGGGAATATCAAGAAAAGTTGGTTTCAGAATAAAGACTCTGGATTGCTTGCCATAACTACAACAAGGTTTTTATTCATTTAAATGCAATAGTCAAACAGTTAATTAAAAAAAATAGTTTTCCTCTATCTTCTATCACATCATTAGTTACCAAAAATTTTGGGTCCAAAAGGCCAGCATTCTATGTAATCTTGGGTCATACTAGTATATGGGTCACAGTGGAGTCCAGTCTTACTCTGAATATTACTGTGTGTAACACACTTTCATAGGGACCAAGAGAGAGGTCTGCATAACCAGTCATGTGGCAAGTGATGGGTCAAAGGCTACTCAGTCTGTGCTGCTCAAATCCTAATCAGTAACTTAGTTAACATTTAAGAATACAAAACCTTGAAGAGTTAAACAAAAGAGAAAATAACAATGACTTTCACAATGGAAAATAGCATTTAAATGTTAATGTGTTAGAATTGTTTATCCAGTGGGCTATCCACTAATACTTATGGAGCATATACATACATTTACTTCGAGATTATGAGACACTGATGAGCCTCCTCTAAGAACAGTTACAGGGAGGAAAAGGTATTAAAAGTTGGGAATCAAATTTTAAACTGTACACTCACTTCATTCATAGATTTATTTATTCAATAAATATTTATTGAGTGCCTATAGAATAAGCACTCAATAAGTATAAAATAGTAAGCACCATTTTGGGTAGTGGACGTACAGAAATGAACAACAAGAGTCTCTGCCTCCATGAAGTTTTTATTCTAGAAGGAGACACAGATAATAAGAAACAAAATACAAAGGCATTTAGAGTTATTACAAGGGATGGTAAATTCCCTGAAGAAAAATTAAACAGAGTGGGTGGGTTTGAGAGGTGTTTTGTTAAACAAGGTAGCCAAGGAAAGGCTATATAACATTTAGGAAGATACCAGACCCAAGAGAGAAAGATGGCCCTGAAAATATCAGGGGTAAGATTACTAAAGCCAGAAGGATTAACAAATACAAAGTCTTAACACAGGATCATGTTTGCTGCAGCAAAGAAAGAGAAAAATGTAGTGAACCTAAAGTAGAGAGAATGAGGTAGAGAGAGTGGTTGATAACTCTAGAGTAGCCAGGGTCCTAAATACAGGGCATTGGTAAATGTTAAGGACCTTGAATTTGAATCAAAATATGATGGGAAGTCTTAGGAAGGTTTTCTATAGAAGGCTGACATCATTTGATTTTTTTTTCCAGAAGGTTTATTCTATCTTTTGTGAAAAAAGAGGCTGAAGAGTGTGAATGTAGGGCAACAAGTGAAGTCATCATTGCTGTAGTCTAGGTAAGAGTTTTTAGAACTTGAACTGTGGTGGTAACTATGGATATGGTGAAAGGTGATCAGTTTGCAGATAGATTTTGAAGACCAACAGGATGCTTGGAATGCTGGGAGAGTGAGAAAAAGGAATAACGGGTAATAATCTAAAGTTTTTGGCTTGAACAATTGAGTAAATGGTGGCACCATGTCCCGATGGGAAGCCAGGAGGAGGAACATTCTAGGGGTTGGGTTGGAATTGAAAGTTTGTTATGGAAATGTTATGTTTGAGATGCCCATAAATGGTTGAGAGGTTATACTGAGGAGGTATCTATACTAACAAAAGGGTAATATGCTAATTAGACCGGACAACTTCAGGACATCTTTCCGGACAAAGCCATGGTGGCGGGGGCTGAGGCAGAGGCAGTTAGGGGTGACCAGGCAGGCAGGCAGAGTGGTTAGGAGTGATCAGGCAGGCAGGCAGGCAGGTGATCATTTAGGAGCCAGTGGTCCCAGATTTCGAGAGGGATATCCGACGGCCGGGATCGGGCCTAAACCAACCATCAGACATCGCCTGAGGGGTCCTGGGATGGAGAGGGTGCAGGCTGGGCTGAAATTTGAATACAAATTTCATGCACCGGGCCTTTATAATAATCAAAGCATAATATGCTAATTAGACCAGACATGCTTCTGGATGACCTTTTGGATGATGCCGGGCCTGCAAGGAAAGCTGGGTCCCAGGTGCCAGAGGGAAGCCGGTGCTAGCAGCTGGGCGAAGGAAGGCCTACTCTTGCATGAATTTTGTGCATTGGTCCTCTAGTTTGATTATAAGTTTGGAGTTTCTGAAAGATCTGGGTTGGAAAGGACATTTTAAGAGCCTTCAGCATGCAGATGGTTATTCAGAACAAGGGGGCTGGTTGAGAACTTGTCTGAAGTGAGTACAGATAGAGATTACAGGACTCAAGTTGAGGCATTACAATTATCAAGTTGTGCATTGAAGAGGAATCAGCCCTGCTGTGTAGTATTCATAGTGGCATAGGAATATACAAATACTTAACTATTTTATTGCTAATGAACAATTCTCAGTTGTTCTAGTTCTTGGTTCTAGAAAAAAATGGCCCAATGTACTTATATTTTGTACACATCCAGAAATAAAACTTATCAATCACAGGGATCATTGGATTCCTCCATCTTCAATTGGGTTTGGTAATGACATCCCCTCCAACAGTACGAAATGGTCCTCACCACTTCAAAACCTTGTCAACACTTGGAATCCTCAGGCTTAAATTTTTATTCATTTTGTGGGTGTGAAATGGTAATTCAATAAAATGTAACTTGCATTTCCTTGGTTATTGATTATGTTAAGAAGCTTTTTGTATCTTTACACCCCATTCAGGTTTTCTATTTTGTGGCATTTGCTCTTTTTCCCCTCAGTTTTCTCTTGGGCTGTGTGCCTTGTAAGAATTTTTTCAATGGCAGTATCTATCTCATTATAAACTATTATGTCGCTGAAACCAGTTTGGCTCAGTGGATAGAGCATCGGCCTGCGGACTGAAAGGTCCCAGGTTCGATTCCGGTCAAGGCCATGTACCTGGGTTGCGGGCATATCCCCAGTAGGAGATGTGCAGGAGGCAGTTGATCGATGTTTCTCTCTCATCGATGTTTCTAACTCTCTCTCTCCCTTCCTCTCTGTAAAAAATCAATAAAATATATTTTAAAAAAAAGAATCTAAACTATTATGTCCTCAAGAACTAAGCACAGTGAGATGGCAAGTTTGACATAATCTTATGCTGGAAAGAATGACACTGGCAGTTTTGCTTTGCTATCTCATTAATTGGGGGAGTTCCAACGTCAAGAAAGAGAGAGGCAAGGCATGAGCACTCAGCCACACTTATTGACTTCACAGGCCCTAAGTGCCTTGTGTATTAACTGAGCAGATTGACTACAAGATTGCAGCTTTCTCTTGTCTTGTACTTCATCACTCCAAACGATGTCATCCCCAGTGCAGGACTGACAGGCACTCATGTCCAGCCTTGGTTCTATATCCCAATCCATTAGTATTGGCTCGAGGTCAGCATTTTGAATACAAGATCAATTCTAATATAGTTACATTGACTTCTCTGTCTATCAGGGAGTAGATAGAAAGTTGAGAGGAATCAATAAATTCCAAACAACAAATCAGAAAATGCATCGTATATATGAACCAGTTAGCATGCATGGATTTCCCCGTGATAGTCATTGATTCAAATATAGGTAGTCTAGAAATTATGTGTTTGCATCCATACCTGAAGGCCAAAATAGAAATCAACTCCCTCAAGCCATGTCTTTAGCTTAGCTGAATAGAAAATAGAAAATGATAAAATTCTTGGCCTTGTACTCAATCTTATGTTTTCTGAGTCTGTGATACTACTGCATACATAGTCATATCTTCTCTACATGTGCTTCTGTCTGACTACTCTAATTTGCCTTGTCCTGCAATATGTACTCTTTTGTACATATTTTTCATTCTCCATAAGTAGCACCCCTCTTCCTCTCAACTCTATCATCAACATAGGTCTCTGTCCTACCCCTTTTCTGCCTATAAAATCCACCATCTACCCCAGGCCCTACACAAATCTATCTCTGATATTAAGCATTTAACTCCACTGCTCTGAGGTGCCCCTCAAGCTGCCAAAATCCTCTAGCACTTATTCCCATTAGCACTCATTTAGAGCCTTATCATATCTTCCCTATCACAGTTCGTTTTTTATCTGTCTTTGATACTCAACAAAAAATGACACTTGAAGATCTGGGGCTATGTTTGGGGTTTGGAGATATGTCCCACCCATGCAGCACATTGCCTGCCTATAAGCAGATGATTATTTAGAAGGATTCGTTGGGCCCTGGCCAGTTTTGCTCAGTGGATAGAGCACGGGGCTGCTAACTGAAGGGTCCTGTGTTGGATTCCAGTCAAGGGCACATGCCTAGGTTGCGGGCTTGATGCCCAGTATGGGGCATAGTCAATCAATGATTCTCTCTCATCATTCCCGCTCCATGCATGAATTTCGGGCCTCTAGTGAAGATTATAATTATTAATAAACATTTTTTGGTTAAAAATAAATGTAGTGAATAGTGGTTACTATTCACTAAGCACAATTCTAAGAGTTTCATAGATTTTAAGTCATTTAATTTGTATAAAAATTCTATAAGGTAGGTCCTATTATTCTGCTGAATATTTTCCCTAAGCCACTCTACATCCAGTCTTCTCCATTCTTTACCGCGTTCTAGGTCCCAGGAGCCTGACCTCACCAACCAGGTTCCTTGCCCTCCTCCTCATTGTTGAATACAGCTAGTAGAAGATACCAGCAATAAATGAGAGATTGGGAGGAAAGAAAGGTCAAGATTTTCACATCAATGGTTTCCTTTCTACCAGGCTGTGTTTTGATAGCAGATACTTTTCTCCACCGAAGTCCACAACTTCCATAGCTAGCCCACTCCTACTGCAGTAACTCTCCTAAGATTCTGTTAACCAGTATCTCCCCTTGCCCTTTCGACTCATGAAGAGTAATATTTTTATTGTCAGAGTACTTTACTATTCTTTTTAGTTTTCCTTAAGCCTGCTTACCCCTTTGTAAATGTTCCTTTTATTAAACTCTCTTAGATTGTCTCTCTTGAATAACGTCCTTTTGTTCTACATTGTTTCCTTATAATGTTGACAAGAAAAAAATATCGATTCCCACCTGGGCCACTGTGTGGAGTTTGCACATTCTCCCCATGCTCTCATGTTTGTTTGTTTTTTCCGCCCATCTGGGTGCTCTGGTTTCCTCCAACATCCCAAAGATGTGCCTGTTAGGTCAATTGACATCTCTTAACTGTCCCAGTCTGGGTGAGTGTGGGTGTGTAAGAGTGTTCCCTGAGATCAAAGGGTGTCCTGTCCAGGGTGGGGACCCACCTTGTACCCACCAGCCACCCATGACCATGAGCTAAGAATCTTTACTTATATTTTTTAATCTTACTTAAATGTATGTATACTCACATTTATTTTCATGTTTAATGTTTGTTGTGTTTTGGGGTGTATTTAGAAGTTTGGTGATATTTTCTTCTGACCAGATATATGCTGTAGGGACTTAACTCTTGCTACACATCATTTTGTTTCCAGTCACAGTTTTCAAGAACATATGATGTTATCTGAGGACTTACGGTATAGAATCTTACTGCCTGGACCTCAACATTTACAAGTTAGGAAACTGAGGCATGATGACATTAAGTTAATGTTCGAGATCACACAACTACTGAGTAGCACATTTGGGATCCAGTGTTGGTTCTGTAGTTCCACAGCCTGCGCTCCTACCACCACAAAATGTTGTCTGGGTCTCCAAATGTAGTCAGACAACTGGTTTTTATCACTAGGGTAGGCCTCCAATATCTTCTTGTCAACTGATCCAAGAGTAAAGGGCCTATTTTCTTTTCCAGGAGAGAAAGATCATCAGAATAATTTCAGAAAGTATGTGGGCAGATTTATGCATGGGGGAAAATGTTTTGCATTTGTCCATGGTTTTCATATAATCTTCTAGAGTCATGTATTGTCTGTTTTGCATTGAAAGAATAGAGATAGACAGGCATGGATTTAAGAAAAACAAAAAGTAGCACACAATTAAAAACAAGAAACATGGGAGTAACAAAGAGCTATAATGTAAAATTAAAATCCCAACTCCGTATTTCAAAGACTCAAGCCAGTCTTTTGCCCAAACTAAAACCAATAGTGAGGTTGAATTTTAATGCAAAAAGGAACTTTGGTAAGGCAACTTCCATAAAATTATTCAAGGTGGCTGATGAGCTATTTCACTTAAATTCTACAATAAATCATCTGGTGATTCTTCCTATAATTTACCATGAAGTTACTATTGTTTTAATGCCACTGTATATTGCATGTCTTTTATATGTGAGGCATTTTACATACATATTATTGTTACATATCTCACATATTATTGTTCATATTGTACATATTATTGTTCATATCTTGAAAGATACATAATATTAGTTCCATTTATCAGGTGGAGAGTAGAGGAAGACTATTTACATTTTTTCTCAGAATCTAAACATGAGTGGAGAACCCAGATTCAGACTCAAGTATGACTCTTAACATTGTGAGTTTTTTTTTTTAATTATTATCGTACTCAAGGTATAGAATTACACAATAACTCATAACTCAGTGTCTTGGGAAAGGTGAAAACCACCTTGAATCCCAATTAAGATCTTCCCAATTCTGTAGTACATATATTATTTTGATTGACTTTTGAGATTATGCACATGCAATAAAATACATTTGCTTTCTTTTCATAGTTATTTTGAATGCAGCTACATATTAGATAAGAATAGAGTATAATTCCATGTATACAGGTAGAATTTTTACACCTGATAGCTGAAATAATTGAGACTTGTGAGCTCTATCAAACTATCAATTGCAGAATATGCCCCGTTTTATGCAATGTTCAGGTCTCTGAAATCTTTTATAATCCAAAAATCTAAGAAATCATGTGTGGTTTTTTTTTCCTGATGACTTTTAAGATAATTTAAGAAACAGACACCTGCCCTAGCTATTTCACTTAAATTCTACAATAAATCATCCGGTGATTCTTCCTTTAATTTACCATGAAGTTACTATTGTTTTAATGCCAAGGATTGGCTCAGTGGAGAGAGCTTCAGCCTGCAGCCCAAAGGGTCCCGGGTTCAATCCTGGTCAAGGGCCCTTACCTCCTTTGCAGGGTCCTCCCCGGCCCAGGCCCTGGTTGGGCGCCTGCAGGAGGCAACTGATTGATGTGTTTCTCTCACATCGATATTTCTCTCTGTCTTTCCCTCTCTCTTCCACACTCCCTAAAAATCAATGAAAAAATATCCTTGGGTGAGGATTAAAAAAAAAAAAAGATAAAAGAAAGGGAAACCTCAATTTAAATGGAGCTCCTCTCATATTATTCTTTTCTCCTTTTCCTCCATCCTTGGCAATGTGCTCAATAGTAAATCAACTACAGTAAATCAAATACTTTATTTAAAAGCAAACTTTTTAGCCCTGGCTGGGTAGCACAGTGGGTTAGACTTAGAGCATCATCCTGATATGCCTAGGTTGTGGGTTCATTTTCAGTCAGGGCACAGACAAGAAGCAACCAGTGAATGCATAAATAAATTGAACAACATAGTCTCTCTCTCTCTCTCTCTCTTTCTCTCTCTCTCTCTCTCTCTCTCTCTCTCTCTCTCTCTCTTCCCTCTCTCTCTTCCCTCTCTCTCTCTCTCTCTCATTTCCTCTCTCTCAAATCAATACAATTAAATTAAAAAGTTAAAGCAAGCTTTTAAAAAAATGTATGGTCAGGGAGACATAAGCCATGAATATCTATAGTAATTATTCAGTTTTTGCGAGTGCAATCGACATAACCACCGAGGCTGGCATGTGGGCTTTTCCTTGCTGCACACAATTTTCTACCCAGAGGTAGAGAGATTGTAGGCTTCTGTTGTAGGAAGTGCTGAAACCGTGTTTACAAAAATGGTTGAGAAAACCCATGTCTGTCTGACAGCTTTTTACCACATCAATTATAAATGCATTTTCCCTTGGGTGGTATTATCTCTCGCCCAAGGAATTTTCCACTGTCCTGGAGCATTTGCTGAGGAGAATTGATTAGGAAGGCGGTTTCCCAGTAGATGGAGAGAAACTGCAAATGCTCCTGTTTGTTGATGCTGCTGCCCTCCTAGCATAAGTACTGCAAGAATGTGCACAATTATAGCCGAAAATTCAAGCGGAAGCTGCTATGATAGGATTGGCAATTCATTCCTGCGGAGCGGAACAGACCCAGATTTCTGCGACTTGAATATACCCACCTAGGCAAAGTGATCTGTGCTGGTGAGGAAATGATAAACACTGGCCATCTGTAGGGGTAGGACGAAGACACACGTTTTATTTGGGGTGGCTGGAGTTGTCGGGATTGGCCATCCTAGTTTTTGTCTGATTATTTTTTGTAGACACAGCTTCCTTTCCTTCTCTTCCTTCGTTTTGTTTTAACTATAATCGTGGGGTATTTACTATAAATTGATTATTAGAAAGATGAGTTTATAGTAAAGTACTTTAAACAATTCTGGGTATATTTCTCAAGGCCTTTTATTTATAAATGTGACACAAATTTTTTAAAATGAATAAATTTAGTTCTATGCTCATTTTGTTTTAATAATATAATTTTTGTCATACTTGATTCTAAAGTTATGCATTTACATCTTGTCTTTCTTTTCCATGTTGTTTCCTATTGAAGGTGGATAGCAAAATTTTGTTTTGAGAACTTTTTCTGTAACATCTGCCTCAGGATCAATATGTAGGAAGTACTGAATTAGCTCACTAATGCAAAGAAAAATACAGCTTAAAGTGATAGATTTATTTGAGAAAGTAAATAACTACAGAAAACAAAAGTCTTAAAATGTCCAACTTGTTGTTATTGTTATTAATCCTCACCTGAGGATATTTTTCCCCCCTTTTTTTTTTTTTTAGAGAGAGTGGAAGGTAGGGGGAGAGACATGGAAAGAGAAACATCAATGCGAGAGAAACACATCAATTGGTTGCCTCCCACAGGAGCCTCAACCAGGGCCAGGGATTTAGCCTACAGCTGATGTACGTGCCCTTGACCAGAATCGAACCTGGGACCCCTCAGTCCGCGGGCTGAAGCTCTATCCACTGAGCCAAACTGGCTACAGCAAAATGCCCAACAGTCTGACCCAGTAACCCCATGACTACAAATTTCTCTTTAAGTTTAGGAAATACTCCAAAACTCTGCTTTTCAAACAGTGGCCACACTGAACACTGGGAAACTGGCTAGTCAGATTGAGATATAATGTAAGTGTAAATGACACAGTGGAATTTTCAGACAATATGAAGAAAGAATGAGGGGTATCTTTTTAACAACTTATTTGAAAATAAAATATTTTACTCTTGTTGATGTGACGATTAGAAATGTAAAGTTATGTACAAGGCTCACATTTGTGCCTTGCATTTGATTTCTATCAGACAGATGTTCTAAATAGTAGAAAGAACTACATGCATATACAGATGTTTATTACACTGCTTATAATACTTTTTAGTATACATTTGAAATATTTACTGAGGAGAGGATGGCTATGAACATCCTGTATAATAAAAGGCTAATATACAAATCAACCGAATGGCAGAATGACTGGTCGCTATGACGTGCACTGACCACCAGGGGGCAGTTGTTCAATGCAGGATATGCCCCCTGGTGGTCAGTGTGCTCCCACAGGGGGAGCGCCACCCAGCAAGAAGCTGGGCTCATGGCTGGCGGGCTGGCACAGTAGCGGTGGCGGGACCCCTCTCCTGCCTCCGCTACAGGTGGGCAGTAAGGAGCGAGGAGTCCCAGACTGTGAGAGGGTGCAGGCTGGGCTGTAGGGATCCCCCCCCTCCCCCAGTGCATGAAATTCCGTGCACCAGGCCTCTAGTTATAATATATAGTGTGTCCCCAAATAATGTGTACACACACTTTGAATAATTATAAAGGCAGTATTTATTAAATAAAATTTCATTTTCAAAATTGAGCTATCAGCTGTTAAAATGTGTATACATTTTTGGGGGACACTCTGTATATGTGTTTCAATGATAAGCAGATGGTAGAACTCATAATGATGGAGATTGCAGCAATATCTAGAATACAAATATAAGTTTAAAAATAGGAATATAATTGTATATATAGTAGGTACCATACTTTGTGAAAATGTGTGTATGAACAGAAAAAAAAACACCTGAAGCAATGAACAAAATACTAAGTTAGATATTGAAAGAGTTGTTTTTTCTTCTTCAAAACCTCACTGTTAGTATTATACTACTTTTTCCCAATTAAGACAACTAGAATAAAGGAATAAAACTTGCATAGAGAGGTATTGTGATACCTCCTAGTCTTTTGGGTTATGTACCCTTAAGAGTGTTCAAGTGTCTTGCAAACCTAGATAGCCGATCATTGCTGCCAATTGCTGTTAGGGAGCTTCTGGTGTGGGAATGTATTAAACATATGGTTCACCCTAGGGTCTTATGATGAGATTGCTAAAGCCTGCACAATTCCACCAGAGTAGTTTGAATTTTACAGAAAATCATGCACACATGTACACTCACATTCACAAAGAAACTTATTCGAAAACTAAGAAAATAAACACAAGTTCTTATACCATTTCTTCCTTTCCATCATTTATAGTTTTATTATTACCCTCATATTTAGGGCCCCATTGTCCCATTGTCTCATATTTATATTATTTGACATGGTATCTAACTGAGCTTCAGCCTCCATTCTCCCCATCCCTTTCCAGTCTTAGATATTACACAAAATAGTTTCCTCAAACTATTTCTCTTACAGTTTCTTGCCCCTATTGAGTAGGAAAAACAATGAAACCCTAAATAAGCAACCATCTTCATACCTAAAGATTAAATAAACTCAGTTGTCTTTAAATAGGTCTGTATTCAATATCAGCCCTTATGTCCTCTCTCACCATGACTATATACAGACTCTAATCTTCAATTTACCTGGTCAATTACCTGGTCTAACTGATGGAGAATTTCTGGTCTCCATCAATCAACACAATATTCATCCTTGAAGACCTAGCCCTACTACCACCTTTTGATAAAGTTTGATAAAGTATTTCATGCACTACATGCCAGTTATTTGGACAGAGGTACAAAAATGAGGTACCTGCTGTACCTCTTAGCACTGAAATCTATTCAAGTTCTCGTGATAGACACGGGAGCTGCTCAAGACTTCGCGCTGTCTTCTCTTTCATCCTTTTTTCAAAGCACAATTTTCTGTTGGTTTTACTTTTTAACTAGTTCTTCATCTCTCTTCCTTCCCTCCAGTTTAGGCCCATCACCTTCATCATGCCTCATTCAGGCCCCTTCTAGGTGATCTCACCTGTTTTGACCTTGTTCCACCAGCCAAACCACTCTCCACATGACCTCCAACGCACTATTCCAAGAACACAGATCTGATTATTCACTCCCCTTTTAAAGGCCTTCACTTACTCTCAATGACTATGAGGGCAACGTTACAGTGTTACAGTGGTTTACAAAGCTCCCCCTCTGTTGCTGGCCTTATCTATCGAGCAACACTTCTCAGCACTTATTATTTAATGCTCCAGTAGCACCAATCTGCTTGTTTGTTCCAACACACAGCACCTCATTTTCTGTATTTTCTCCTGATTTTCTCTCTGTCTTTTTGACCAGTTCCTCCCCCACGATATATAAGCAAATTGCACATGACTTACCCCTCCTTTTCCTTGGAAATGAAAAGGAGTGTGGTTTTCTCCAGGAAATAATTAGAAAACCTGTTCCCATTGATACTGACAGTTGGTTTCACTGCATTTCAGCTATTCTCTCCCCTCCCATTACTTTAGACATACAGCTATCTATTCATTTTCACAATGTTTCAAAAATGTTTACTTGTCCCTCCCAGCAAATAGTGAGCACCTTGAGAGCAAAGAATATAATTTATCCACTTCTCTGTCACCAGCTCCTAATATGGTGGGCGCTCAATACCAGTTTATGGAGTGAACTAACAAAGAAGTCCAGCTTAGCTCATTGCACATAAAATAGTTATAATGACAAGAGTTTAACCAAGTTAGAATTGTATTACTGCCACTGATCAATTAATATTTATTTAATCTAAGGATTTTTTTTCCTGTTCTTGCCAAAATATGGGTGCTAAGGTGAACAATTCTCTCCCATTTCCTAGCATGTGAGTTTCCACATAAGAGGAGTTCTTGACACAGCTACCCAGAGAGACAGAGAGGGAAGGAGTGTGCAGGTAGATGTCGCCTTGAACTTGTTGGGCTCCTTTCAAGTTTATAAAATCAGTCGGTTACAGCTTGCAAAGGTGAATCCAGGTGCAGGTAAATGTTAGTATTAGATATTTGAGTTTTGCAAGAAAAACATTTTCCACCGGGTTGTTCCTTTTAAATACCATGACCGGAAGTGTCCACAGGGAAATCAAAGACATGTGTTTGCCTTTACTTCTCCTTATGTGTACTGTCTGTTCCGGGATGGTGACATTGTGCTTCGTTTGTTTGGCGAGTACGGATTTCCTAAGGGGCCCTGAAGTTATCTTTTAAAATACCAGAGAATAAATTGCCATCGTATACAAGCCATTGGATAATAATTTATGTTCAATTTACAAAATCCATGTGAAGGGATTTTTTAAAAAAATATGGCCATATTTGCATATCTTGTACCTCTTATACAACTTATTGGAACTAATTGGAACTAAAAATAAATGTTTTTATAAAACAAATAAGTGATGCATTAAGACCTGGTTCTAAGTGATGAGGATGTATATCAAAATATAACAAAACATGTCTAGTCAAAGAAAAATATATTTAGACTACAATTTTAAAAGCTCCATGGTATGGCAAGTTTTGATAGCTTGATGCTTTCCTGTGTAATTCTCTACTAAAGAAGAGAACCACTCTTAAATTTTACCAAATGAAAAAACGAAGCATGACACTTCTTGAAAATGTTGCTAGATTATAACCAGTCACTTCTTAAAGGCATTCATACAACTGAACACCAAAAACCAAATAATTCAATTAAAAAATGGGCAGAGTACCTGAATGGACATTTCTCCAAAGAAGACATACCCATATGAAAATAAGTTCAACATTACTAACAACCAGATAAATGCAAATTAGAACAACAATGAGATAGCACCTCACATCTGTCAGAATGGCTATTATCAATTAATAAATCAACAAACAACAAGTATTGGCCAGGATGTGAAGAAAAGTACGGATGGAATTGCGAATTGGTGCAGCCACTATGGAAAACAGTAGGGCAGTTCCTCAAAAAATTAAAAATAGAACTACCTACCTTATGACCCATAAATGCTTACTTCTGTGTATTTATCTGTGGAAATCCAAAACAGTTCATTGCAGCATTAGTTACAATAGGTAAGATATGAAAACAACTAAAGTGCCCATCCATAGATGAGTAAAGAAGATGTGGTACATATATACAATGGAATACTACTCAGCCATAAAAAGAATGAAATCTTACCATTTGTGACAACATGATTGGACCTAGAGAGTATTATGCTAAGTAAAATAAGTCAGACAGAGAAAGACAAATACCATATAACTTAATTTACATGTGGAATGTAAAGAACAAAATAAACATACCAACAAAACAGAAGGAGACTCATAGGTACAGAGAACAGACTGATGTTACCAGTCTGGAAGGGTTAGGGGGACTGGGTGAAAAAATGTGAAATTATTGAGAAGTACAGATTGGTAGTTACAACACAGTCATGGGGATATAAAGAACAGCTTAGCGAATATAGTCAGTAATATTGTATTAACTACATACGGTGCCAGGGGGTGCAAGACTTACCTGGGGGATCACTTTGTAAATCATATAAATGTCTAGCCACTCTATTGTACACCTGAAACTAATATAAAATGATACTGGATGTCAACTGTAATTGACAAATAAAAAGTAAATAAAAAAGAAGTTTCTTCTGAAGTCTGTGTGACTCTTTACTTCAAAACGGAGCTTCCTGGAGCCATTCTTAATCTTGTGTTGCTCTCAATAGGCTTTTTCATTAATTAGTTAACAAACATCTTGTAAAAACCTACTGTTATCAAGCTAATGTGCTCAAGCGTAAGAACTCTAAGAATGCACACCAATTCAAAGAATGCACAGATTCCAGCGCACAGATTCAGAGAAATCACAGTCAATTCCAGAGACCACATCCAGATGTCAATGAGGGACAGCCAATGAGTGAAGCACAATTTCCCCTTCCATTAGAGGTGGAACTAGAAGATCAGATGCCGCTGATAATCAATATCCACAGTTACCATTGGCAGGTTTAAACCCTGGAGATGGTAAGGTCGGGGCGGGGAAGGAGGGGGTGGAAAACACAGTAAAATAACTTCACGTCTTTCCTGACAAGCCGAGTGGGTGGAAACACAGGGTGCATGCAGAGCATGGAGGGGTTGCCTAAAGGACTGTCTCCTTAGCCCCTGCTTCTCTGCAGATGGCCCCAGGCAGGGCAAGGAGCAAGGCCCACCTTTCTGGCCAGTAGCCTCTCTCTAAGGCCAGCTAATGGCTCTAGCTGAGGCTTAGCTTAGCAGCTGATGGTCAAATAGCCTAAGTGTAATTAAAAGTTGTGTTCAGAAAACACAAAGAAATCCCCACAGAGGGGTTTCCAGGAGGCGAGCTATCAGGCATCCATCCACACAGGAGGCCGGACACAAAGCCAGCAATGAGTCGCGGAAGGAAAAGGAATCTGGCTGAAGATGGAAGCACAGAGCAGGGACACTGGAGACATTCGGGCTCCAAATGCAATGCTGCTGGAGCCGATTAGCTCACCTGAAGGTGGCAGGAAAGAGAAAGGAGAAAAATCCCTGCCTTGGACCTGAAACAAGAGACATGCCCTAAGCTCATTAGCATCGGGAAGCCAAACAGCTTTGTTCACCCACAGAATGAGCAGAGGCAATTACAGAATAATGGCCGTCTTCGGTAAACAGACTTAATGCCTGGAAGTAGCTCTGGCGCTCCATGTCCATTATTCCTCCTGTGGACAAAAGGGAGCATTTGTATTGAAGTTTCTGACATAAGCAAACCAGCGTGGCTGCACTTTCCCTACCGGGCATGAGGAACTTATTGGAGCAATGAAAACTATAAAGTGGCAAAACAATTTTGACAAGAAAACCCTTTGGGGGGAAGAGAAAGAAATTCTTCCTTCATCAAGGCAAGTCCTTGTGATTTAGGTTTTTTTTAAAAAAAGGTCAAATGTGTACTATTGCAAAATTATACTATTTGAGACTCCGTGTTGGGCAGGTGTGTAACTAAATGCAAAAAAAAGAGAGGCTTTTCTGTTAACACTTTTTTTTTCCTCCTGGATTACCTCAAATTGGCAGAATACATGATTGCTGAATGAAATATTTTTTAAAATATATTTTTTATTAATTTCAGAGAGGAAAAGAGGGAGAGATAGAAACATCAATGATGAGAGAGAATCATTGATCGACTGCCTCCTGCACGCCCCACACTGAGGATTGTGCCCATAACCTCAGCATGTACCCTGAGCAGGAATTGAACTGTAACCTCCTGGTTCCTAGGTCGACACTCAACCACTGAGCCACTCCAGCCGGACATTTAATGAAATATTTATGCTGTAGGAGGGGAGGCAAATTTCCCTCTGTATATGCAGAGTCAGTCTCTAAAATTACTTTCAGACGCTCTGATTCCTGCCTGTTGAGCAGTAGGAGGGCATTATTTGGATACGGCAGAAGCCCACTGAGAGCACAAACTGTTTTGTGAAGAGTGCAAGATAGAGGTATTTTGGATCTGCCAACTGCTGCTTTTAAATATCTAGAGAGTACTTAGTGATAAAGTACATAAATTATTAATCTTTTGTCTAACACTGTTTCAATAAAACTATCTGGATAAATTGGTGCCATACATGAAGCACATGTTTGGGGTGGTCTGGCTTAAAACATAGACTTCGTGGTTTTGGTGACATTCCCATCTGTTGGGGGAGGGGGCGCACTCTGGAAGATCTCCAAACCATCACCGAACTCCAAAAAAAGCTAAAAGTGAGGCTCAAGGAGCGGCTTCTGTGACTATCAGCCAGGCAGGAGGAATCACACACAATGAAATCCTCTGTTCAGGAAAAGCAGTGTCAACTCTAAACCGGAAGTCACAAACACCGGTCTTTGAAATCACAGGTGGTGATGGGTGACTTAGCTGCTTCTCTATTTGGGCAACTCTCAGATAAATGTCTGCAAGATTGTTTGGGGTTAAAACAATACTTGAAATCAGAAGACATCGTAAGAGGAGCAACTGGAGAGGTTCTTTTCCAAAATATATGGAATGGCACCCACAGGTTACTCTAGTGCAGGTGGCTCGCTCCTGGTTTTGGTCCGACAGATGAGGACAGATGATTTCATGGGAGGCAGTAACATGTAGCAGATGGAAATGGTGATTATGAAGTAAAAGAAATCCAGAACACAATCCTGGTTCTGCCTGTACATCGCTTACTGTTTCTGAACTCCACTTTCTTCATTTATAAAACAGAGATGATAATCACTGAATCTATGTCAAGACTGTTATAAGGCCCTGGTTGGTGTGCTCAATGGTTAGAGCACAGCCTGTGCAGGGAAGGGTCATGGGTTCGATCCCCAGCCCCATGCAGGAGGCAACCAATGGATATGTCTCTCTGGTATCCATTTTACTCTCTCTCCTCTCTCTCTCATCCTCTCTCTCTCTCTCCCTCCCCTTCCCTCCCTTTCTCTTTCTCTAAAAATCAATGGAAAAAAATATCCTCCATTGAATTGAGAATTAACAACAACCAAAAAGAACTGTTATAAGGATTACATGAGATATGCTTCTTCCATGCTTAACACAGCATATGGTATAAGATAATTGTTCAAAAAATCACACAATAAAGTAACCTTTAAAAACTCAATAAATGATGGATGGCTTTTTATTTAGTGAACCACTTTGGAAACTCACAGTGACTGATACTGAGTAAAAGGTTTCTTTGACAAGGGAAATTTGGTGAATATAAAATTCTTATTACTACATGCAGGAGAGATGACAGTAGCTGCTTCATTATAAGGACACCCAAGCTCTCAGGAGAGCAGTTTTCTCATATCTGCATATCGTATCCCCTTATAGACTCCAGCAGCCAGGTGAATGCCACCTGACATTATATTTCTCCCAAACAAGTGAATCCTTCTAAATAAAGCCAAAATACCCCAGATGGCCACCTATTTTAAGTAAAGGCAATGCTTTACAGGTAAAACATACATGACTTGGTGTTTTGATGAAGAAAAATAACAGTTACTTATTGCTTTCTAAAGCCATGAATATGTGACTCTTAAAAAAAGTTTGATGTAAAGAAAGCTTGGCTTATTATCATGCAGACTGTTATCTTTACCAGCCCCAGATCTTCAATCATCACTATTTAAAACAGTTTTCATGCAAATAAAGTAGAATATGAGTATCACTAATGTACAGAAATTATTTGGCTTACTGGGGGAATTCTGAAAACACTTGAATGAACGTCAAGTACTAGTACATGTTTTACTTTTTACTGTATGTGAGAGAAAAAATCCATCTGTTAAGATAGATTTTCTTCATTCATTGACTTACTTATATGTATTTGACCATATAACAAAGCAAAATGCTTAATAATAACCTGGAAATCATTATTACCACAGCTGGAGAAGAGGGGGTGGTCAAAAGTAAAATAAAATAAAAAACTTATGCCCATCAGTAGATGAGTAGATAAAACGCAGTGATACATTTACACACTGGAATACTACACAGCTGGTATAAAGAAGGATCTCTTACCCTTTGAGACAGCATGGAGGGACCTGGAGATTATTATGCGAGACAAAATAAGCCAATCAGAGAAAGATAAATATCACGTGATCTCGCTTATATGTGGAATGAACAAAATAAACTGATGTACAAAATAGGTCCAAAATCATGGATACGTGAAACAGACTTAGAGATCTCAAAGGGGAAGAGAGTGGGGAGGAAAAGAAGAGATTAACCAAAGAACATATATACGTATATGCATAACCCATGGACACAGACATGGTGAAGGCCTGGGATGGGGGTAAGGGAAAATGGGGGACATCTATGATACTGTCAACAATAAAATTTAAAAATAAACATTAAAAAACTAAAAAAACACACACTATGATTTTTCTTGAATAAGTAGTTTCCATGCTGTAAGGACAGAGTGTGTTTCTGCACATTTTCAAATATGTAGAAAAGACTTCCATTGGTTATAGACAGGAGGGGATATGTTTTTTGTATACTTTTTTTTCTCAGCAGTCAGAAGTCAATTATACCTAAAATAAAAAATAAATAAATAAAATAAAACATAACAAACTACAGAATTTCTTTTGCAGGTTACTTGTGTTCAATAATTTTCAAAATTGAGGTAGACTTATAAAAGGAATACATTCAAAATCTTCCTCATGCTCATTCAGATAACATCAATGATGTAGACTTTGCTAAAGGTTGCCTAATTGACCTGAGGACAAAAAAGAAAAAGAAAAAGAAAATATTGGGGCACAAATTCACCTGAAGGGTATTAAAGAATTCTCTAGCACCTTGTAGAAAGCCTACTTTCATCGGCAGTGTGAGCCATGGGGACTTACACTCTTTGCTTATCCTTCCTTAATAAATCAGAGCTTTCAGCACTTGTTGGAATCAAACCAAACATCAGAATCGGCTAGATGTCAAAGTTGGCATCTCATTGAAATTTACTTCTGAACAATGCAATGGTTTTTATTCTGTTTACTTTGTATAGTTTGGGCTTATTCACCCTTTCTCAGGAAGAAGGCACTTATGTTTGCATGAAACATGAGAAGAATATATTTGTGAAGGTTTTTATAGTCAATATATATGAAGGAAATTTATTTCCAATGCAAAAAAGGAAAAAGTTGTGTGTGGGGAAAAATGCTTACATGTGCTTATATCCATTTTTTTTCTGTTGAGGAATTTCATAGATTTTATTAAATTCTCAAGTAAAAACATTATTGAATAACTGATCTGTAGGGAAACTATTCTGAATTACTAAAAATAAAAGAATAAATGAATAAGTACAGAAAGTTTAGATTTTCAAAGCTGTTGGAGCTGTAATTAGCCTTTTAAGTGTTCTTATTAAAAGAAGGGGAGAGGGAGTAAAGAGATTATCTTTCCTGAAGTTGCTGAGAAAATGTCAAGGGTTGGGGCCATCTGCACCCAACATCTCAATCAAATAAAGCAAATCAACTTCCTATAAAGGGAAATGCATCCCCCTCCCGCCTTGGCTACATTTGAAATTTAAAATAGGTCCTTCATTAATCAGAAACACTGAAGTCCCTACAATTATGAAAATGCAGGTTAGAATTCAGTACATTTGGGGCGGAGCCCGAGATTCTGCATTTTTTACAAGTTCCCAGAATAACCACTCTACTGATCTGTGGACATGGACATTGAACAGCTACGCCGGAGGCAAATGATAAACGCTGTGGCTAGCGAAGAAAAGGTGGCAAAGTGTTTTATCTGAATTGCAAATGTGTCTTGCTCTGGCACTTGGTTGACTTTTCCCTGTCACCCATACCCTTATCTCTACATTATTTCCATCATCTAGTAATTTAACTGTTCTCCCTGCCTCCTATCTGTCCTCCCCCAAATGTGTTATTAGTAATAGTAGCATTGTTGTCGTTATTGTTACACTATTAGTCATGCTGTCTGCCTGGTACTCTTTTAAAAACCTCCTAAGTGTTGTCTCATTAATCCATTCTGCTGCCACATTAGTCTCTCGCCATAATTCTTATATTATTCCCATAATCTCATGGGACAGACCTTTTGACAGCTCTAATAGTCATCTTGGAATGGATTCTGAATTCTTTCCCCTGGACTCCCCCATGTCACCATCATTGATCCAGAATAAGAGCTTCCCAGGTGAGGCAAATCTCTACTTTGCACAATTCGATATTAAACATAAACTCTAACCTACCCTTAGTTAGTTGGTAAATGAAGCCACCTTGTCATAATTTATACTTCATGTCTAGAATGCTTTTACCATTGTTGACATTTAGAAACTTTACAATTTTGATAATCCTCTGTGCATGAGAAAGAATACCACGTATTAATATGTCTAGATTAGTCAGTGTTTAAGAGTAAATGTTGGTAATGAAAGATTCTAAGAACTCTCAAGGGGAAAACAGCAGATCTACTGGGACCAAAGATAAATTGGAAGGCGAATTCTAGTTTCTCTTGTCTTTGTTAAATGATGCAGATGGTTATAATGTTAGAATAGGAATATTCTAAAATTGCTTACTTCACAATTTTAGGATTTCCAAAGATACTAGGATATGACAAAATTTCTAGAAGGTTTTACACTTAATTTTTTTTTCTAATTACTGATCATGCAGCTAAGATATTTTCCCTGGAGAGAGCTTCTTAAAATGTCTTCTTCTTAGGGCTCAAGAATAGTAGGGCCCTGTCATACCAGTACCTTGGGAAAATAGCAAACTCTTTCTCTAGTACCTGGTCATAAGTTAAATAATAAATCAATGGGAAATAAAAATATGCAAATCCATTTAAAAATGTATCCAGGCTGATTATATTATAAGAGTAGTTGAATATATTAACATGTCTAGGAAAATCGATATTGGCCAAGAGGAGTGTTGGCCCCATGCAAGATGGGCAGAATGAGAGTCAGAGAGACCAGTGCTGCTCCTGTCAATCCAGGTGGGTTTGGGGGGAAATGTTCAAGTCCAACTGGTCAGACCTTCCCTGGAAGTGCAATGAGTGTTCTTCAAGCTACTTTAGCCAAAGCCTACGTATGTTCTGAGATGTAACACACTACATGATAGTCTATGGTTGTGATCTGGCTTCCCATGTAGCCCTTCCTACCACTAGAAGCTGGTCATCCCCATGAGCCTGACTTCTTTGCTCAGGACTATCATATTTCTCAGTACATATTAATAGGTTCCTTGTTCAGATAAGTCTCCAACAACTTCTTATCATGAGATCTCTGAAAGATAGAACTGTTCCCATGTGATGATAAAATCAGAGTTCTGAGACCCAAAAGTGAGAGGCATTCCATTCAACTCATGATGCCATTTAAAACTAATTTATACGACCACCATCCTTCTCAATAATGTATCCCTCCTCAAACCTTTAGACACTTTTTTCTTTACCTATATTATGGAGCAAATCAAAACCACTAGGCAAGACTCCCTCATCTTCTGTAGTCCAAACCCACCAACTCAACTCAGCTATGTCAACTTCTTCTTTCTTGTTATCATGTTATCTTCTTTCTCTGCTTCTGTGTCTTTCTCACCATATATGCAGATTAAATATAGATGTACATGTAAACATATGTGTGTATCAATTGTCTTCCTCCTTTAAGAGTACACTCTCCCACTGTTTTTTGAATTCCATTTCTTCCCTTTTAACTGGATTCTTTTTTTAAAATATATTTTATTGATTTTTTACAGAAAGGAAGAGAGAGGGATAGAGAGTTAGAAACATCAATGAGAGAGAAACATCAACCAGCTGCCTCTTGCACACCTCCTACTGGGGATGTGCCCGCAACCAAGTTACATGCCCTTGACCGGAATCGAACCTGGAACCTTTCAGTCCACAGGCCGACGCTCTATCCACTGAGCCGAACCGTTTTGGCTTAACTGGATTCTTGATGTTGTGATTTTTCATTCAACACATGTGTAGGAAATGCTTACTATATTTCAGATACTATTCAGCAGCACAAATTTCCTCTTATGCTCATCATAACATTTCAAGGTTGGCATCCTTGTATGAATTTTGCAGAGAAGGAAATCATCTCAACAAGGTTAAGTACAATACCAGATGGTAAGTAGCATGGCTGAGATTTGAAACCAGGTTATTGTGGCTCTAAAAAAGCTTTTTCTTGTTTGTTTATTTTCTATGTTGTTTATTCCCTCTATTTGAATACAGGCTCTATAGGAGCTGTAGTCTTATCTCTATGGTAAAGCTTTATTCCCAAATCCTTGAATAGTGACAGTCACATAGTATATACTCAATTAAGGGTATCTGAATACATTTATGAATAAATAAATGAATTCCCCTCTACTTTCCTGGTTATGGAGGTTGAGGGTCTGTTTATTTGGCCCCTTTGTTCACTATATTCCCACCCTACCCCTTGCTGTGTCAGTGACTTGAAATCCTCTCTTTTTCCTTGGTATTCTAACTTGGCCAACATATGGCTTACTGCTTTTTTCACAGGTTTTCTCTTGTCTTATTTCCAATTATCTCTGTTGAAATTATTCTTTCTTGAAAGTCTCTGGCTATTGTTGAAACATCTTTGCAGAAGGCTGAGGGGGACAGGGAATTTAGTGTATTTATCAGCCCCTACATGACCTTGTTGTTTCAAACATCCTCAGGTCAAAACTAATTTATATTTTGCCTCTTGGGCACATATTACCTCAGTTTTCTACATTCATAGGTCGGTGTGGCTCAAATGAAAGTCCTGTAGCTTACAGAATCTCCATGTCCAACTCACTTCCTCACCAGCTTTTCTTCTAAGCAAACAGGTTATATTTTCAATGCTAGAAATAGCCAGTAGGTATGCTTGCTCCCTCTCCTACTACTAAATGAGAGTGAGCAATTTTTCCGCAGGACTATTTTCCACCTCTTTCTTACCCCTTCCCTGACCCTAGAATTCATAACGCTAATCAATAGATTATTAGGTATGCTTTTATGGGAAATCTTTAAGCTGCTGGCAGTCTGCAATTGCATAATTTTCTCTTGTTATGCCCTTTCTTTGGGGCCATCTGTATAGAATTTGGCACAACAGCTTTAAATGTTTGATCTGTAGCAATTTGCTCCAAGGACTTCGGTGTTCTGCCCTCCCTGCATTCTCTCTATCCTTTCAACTTACTAGCGTTGTATCTAGTAGCAAGTGTAAAGGACAAGAACGTTATTGTTGTTGGTTTAAATACAGATTCCCAGGGCAGGCCCTTGGAGATTCTGATTGGAGGTCTGAAGTTGCATCTGTAAATGACTACTTTAAAAGACCTCTACGTGATTCTGATACATGTCTAGTCTTAGCAACACCATGCTAAGACATGAGTGATCTTCATAGAGCATAAGCAAAGAGAATGGGTCTCTTATTGCATTGTTAGCTAGAATGTAAATTATTATAGAGGTAGAGACTCGGCTTTAATTTCATTTTTGACACTTTGCTTGGAAGATAATAGTTAAAACAGCTCATCAAAGCTTTCATGAATTCCTGAGGCCCAGGTTTCTGTGTAAATAAAGAGCAAAGCTAGAAGCTAAAGGGTTAAGTCGGTTTTCACCTAACCATAAATGAGGCAGAGGAAGAGAAAGCAGATTCTGCCCCTGGAGATTGGAAAGGACTTAAATGTTA
Organism: Myotis daubentonii; assembly: GCF_963259705.1. Classification (NCBI taxonomy): domain Eukaryota; kingdom Metazoa; phylum Chordata; class Mammalia; order Chiroptera; family Vespertilionidae; genus Myotis; species Myotis daubentonii. The sequence goes on along the minus strand of NC_081851.1, from coordinate 71,607,669 downwards.
GCACTAACATATTGAACCTAATTCTCAGCTTCAGAGGTAGTCAGGGCAATCACCCAAGAGATCAATGCTTGCTCTCCCCTGGGGATAGACACGCTCCTGCTTTTCCTATTCCACCCCCAAACTTCATTTCTGACCAACTGCCCAAGACAGAGAATTGTTGTTCTTTTTTTTTATTATTCTTTTTCTGTGAAAAATTCATTTAGGACATAACATCATAATTCTCCACTCCCACTCATTTTTCTTCTTTTTGTGAAAATCAATAACCTATAGGACTGGATTTTATAAAGGCTGAAGCAGTTAGGAGAAAATAAAGGAATGAATCTTTTTGCTCATCATATTTCACACACCCACCTGCTTAGTGCTTTGTGCCAGCCAGGAGAGAAAGCACATTAACCAGACAGCAAGAGAGAGAGAAAGACAGATAAAGAGACAGAGAGAAAGAGAGGGAGAGGGGCGGAGGGGGAGGGTGATACAGAGAGGGAGAGAGAAATGTAGGGAAGGACCTACAGTAACTCAGGTACCTAAGTTCTGGTTACAATGCTTGTTCGATGAGTAGAAGCCAACCATTAAATACATGTTTACTGAATGCTAACTGAGTGACTTAAGAAATGAATACAGACATGGATATTTAGCAGCAAATAGGATAATCCAAGTTGGGAAGATATTAGAAACACACCGGAAGTCTCTAGCTTTCATGGTAATAGTATTGGGAGAAATCTTAACTCCTATAATCAAAACAGTATTGAAGGTTGTTTTAATCTGAAAGTGCTGTGAAGGGTATATGAGATCAGTGGATAATAATGACAAGCACTTCCATGTTGAGCATAGTATCATGCTCTGGGCATGTGAGGAAGGTCAATCTTGGGATAAGGACAGTGGTGATAGAGAGAAGGGGACAGTAAAAGGTAGTATGTCAGAAAAAGAGATGAGAGGATTTAGGAAACGATTAGTCTGTGGGATGAAAACAAAACAATCCTGGAAGAAGATACTGTCCTGCAATCCAAGAAGTTATCTCTTATGGGATAAATTTTCCATATGGTGAATTGCTACCTTCTCTGAATTGTCACTGTAGTTTGTAGGGTTTGTATTGTGGGTTTCATTGCTATTTATTTTCTTTCATCTTGGTTCATATTGGGTTGTTGGCTTCTTTGGAAAGACATATCCTCCTAAGCAAGCAAGAACTAGTGGACTGGTTCCAGATGTGGGTTCGAGGAGCCTGAAACAGTTGTCAGCGAGGGACAAGACTTGCCTGGTGTCAAGAGTTTTAAAAAGGAAAAGCCAAAAGTTAAGTTCTAGGGATAAGCAAGGATTTAGAACTAAGCATTATAATTCAATAAAAGCGCCACCTGCAGAGTCAGGGCAGAATATATGAGGCCATAGTGCAGGGACCGGAGATGCAATGAATGTATGATAGAAAATGTAGGCCAGTATAAGGATAATGATAATGATGATGATAATGGACAGTATTTCAAGTATTTACTGTGTGCTAACATCATCTTAAATTCTTTGATTTGTTAATCCTTATATCTATACTTAGAGAAACATATTCAAGATGAGAAAGTCTAAGTAATCACTTTTATTTAGTGTATATCTCCTCTCTCTCCTCAATACCATTACAGTTACAATAGACACATTTAAAATTATGTATCATTAAAAAATATACCTAAATAATACAAGTACAATGGGCAAAGGACCTGAATAGACATTGCTCCAAAGAGAACATACAGATAGCCAATAGGCTTATGAAAAGATGCTCAACATCACTAATCATCAGAGAAATGTAAATTAAAATCACAATAAGATATCACCTCACACCTGTCAGAATGGCTATCATCAATAAATCAACAAACAAGAGGTGTTGGCAAGGATGTGGCGAAAATCGAACCCTTGTGCCCTGGTGGGAAGAAGCTTGGTGCAGCCACTGTGGAAAACAGTATGGAATTTCCTTAAAAATTAAAAATGGAATTTCCTTTGACCCAGAGATTCCACCTCTGGGGATATATCTGAAGAAACCCAAAACACTAATTCAAAAGAGTATATGCACCCCTTTGTTCATTGCAGGGTTATTTACAATAGCCAAGATTTAGAAGCAGCTCAAGTGCCCATCAGTAGACAAGTGGCTAAAACAGCTGGTAAACTTACACAATGGAATACTACTCAGCCATAGAAAAGAAGGGCATTTTATCTTTTGCAGCAACATGGATGGAACTGGAGCTTATTATGCTGAGTGAAATAAGCCAATGAGAGAAAGACAGATACTATATGATTTCACTTACAGGTGGAATCGAATGAACAGAGCTTTACGCAAAGCCTTGAGGGTAGATTGAGGTCTCATTGTGGAGAACTCAAAAACTGCCTAGAAACTATATCATAAGCAGGAAACCCTCCCAGGATTTGCAAATACTGAGCTATTATTGATACAATTTGGCATCATTCTAGCTTGATAGTTGACACTGTATTTTGGCTTATTTGCTTCATCATGTTATTGGCTATTTGAAGTTTAAATTAGAAGTTTCTGGAAGCCTACAACTCATCCTATCTAATAAAGAGGGAATATGCTAATTGACCCTCATGCCATCGCAAAAGATGGAGGCGCCCACAGCCAATAAGGAGGAAATATGCTAATTGACTGACATGCCCTCAAAGATGGCAGCGCCCATAGCCACAAGATGGTCAGCAGGGGAGGGCAGTTAGGGGTGACCAGGCCTGCAGGGGAGGGCAGTTTGGGGTGATTGGGCCAGCAGAGGAGGGCAGTTGGGGGTGATCGGGCCAGAAGGGGAACAGTTAGGCGTTGATCAGGCTGGCAGGGGAGTGGCTAGGGGTTGATCAGGCTGGCAGGCAGAAGCAGTTAGGAGCAATCAGGCAGGCAGGCAGGCAAGCAGTTGGGAGCCAGAAGTCTGGATTGTGAGAGGAAAGTTCGACTTCTGGTTTAGGCCCAATCCCTAGAGTCAGTCATCCCCCGAGATTGGAGAAGGTGTAGGATGGGTTGAAGGACACCCGCCCCCAGTGCATGAATTTCGTGAACCGGGCCTCTAGGGTGATCTAATCAAGATGAATCCAGTGATGAGATGATAGCATACGTACCTTATTTAATACTTTACAAAGAATCCATGCAATTATTTCAACTAATTTTCAAAGTTCTGTGAGGAAACTTAATTTTATAGGAAAAGAAACTGAATCCCAGTTCACCATTGAGTAGTATAAGTATTGATTTCATGGTGGTTCATATGTTATTCAGGTCCCTCACCTCCTCCAGGAAGCCTTCCTTGATGTTTCAAGTCAATGGGCATTTCTCTCTTCTCTAAACTGTTATGCCATTAACTTATAGGGATTAACTAGGTAATCTTAATATAAATTCTGTGCCCTGTCCACAAGACTACGCCTGTTTTTATTGATAACTAGAGGCCTGGTGCATGAATTCGTGCACAGGTGGGGTCCCTCGGCCTGGCCAGTGATCAAGGCCTATCGGGGGGCCAGTCAACCAGGGGGAGGGATTGCAGGAGGTTGGCCAGCTGGCCCCCCGATTGGGGCCTATTGGGGGAGAGGGCTGGCAGGGAGGAGGGACTGTGGGAGGTTGGCTCTGGGAGCACACTGGCCACCAGGGGGCAGCTCCTGCATTGAGTTACTGCCCCCTGGTGGTCAGTGTGCATCATAGCGACTAATAGACCAGTTGTTCTGGTTATTTGGTTGTAACTGTCACTTAGGCTTTTATATATATAGACTAGAGGCCTGATGCACAAAAATTTGTGCACTGACGGGGGAGGGGGTGTCCCTCAGCCCCACTTGGGCCCTCTCACAGTCTGGGACCCCTCGGGAGATAACGACCTGCTGGCTTAGGCCCACTCCCGGGTGGCAGAGGGCAGGCCCAATCCCTAGGTGCCTGCCCCACAGCCCCTGGTTGGGCTCAGAGCAGGGCCGATTGGTGAGTTGGGGCACCACCCCCTGTCATGCACAGAGCAGGGTGGATCAGGAGGTTGCGATGCCACCCTCAGTCACGCTCAGGGTAGGACCGATTGGGGGTTGGGGCGCTGCCCCCTGTCACACTCAAGGCAGGGTTGATGTGGAGGTTGTGGCGTCACCCCCTGTCACGCACAGAGCAGGGCGGATCAGGGGGTTGTGGTGCCACCCCTGTCACATACAGAGCCAGCCAATCAGGGGGTTGGGGGCTGCCCCCTGTCACACACAGAGCAGAGCCCATCAGGGGGGTTGGGGCTCTGTACCCTGTCACACACAGAGCAGGGCCGATGGGGGTTGGGGAGCTCCCCCCTGTTATGCACAGAGCAGGGCCGATCAGGGGGTTGGGGAGCTCCCCCCTATCAGGCACAGAGCAGGGCTGATCAGGGGCTTGGGGCGCCTTCCCCTGTCACGAACAGAGCAGGGCGAATAGGGAGGTTTTAGCCCCGCCCCCTGTCACACACAGAGCCGCAGGGCGATCAGGGGATTTGGGCGCTGCCCCCTGTCACGCTGCTCCAGGGGCCAGGAGGCCTCACTGCTCTGCTGATCCCGGTGCTGGGAGGCATATTACCCTTTTACTATATAGGATAGAGGCCTGGTGCATGGGTGGGGGCAGGCTGGTTTGCCCTGAAGGGTGTCCTGGATCAGGGTGGGGGTCCCCACTGGGGTGCCTGGCCAGTCTGGGTGAGGGGCTGAGGGCCGTTTTCAGGCTGGCGGGTGACGGAAGCTCCCAACTGCTCCTTTTTTCCTTTTTTTTTATTCTTGGACTTATGGCTGTCACTGGAGCTGAGAGTCCGCTTTAGCTGTGAGACCTTGCTGTTGAAAGCAGGTTTCTGGGGTTTTGTTTAGCTTCTATATTTGTAACAATGTTTCAAACTGCAAGCTCAGAGCCCAGCAGCGGCAGGAGGGGAACATCGGCTTCCTCCGTCACTGAAGCAAGCAAGCCTCATGTTCGCTTCAAGCTGCCTGGCTGCCAGCCGCCATCTTGGCTGGCAGTTAATTTGCATATTGCCCTGATTAGCCAATGGGAAGGGTAGCAGAGGTATGGCTAATTACCACGTTTCTCTTTTATTAGATAGGATGTTATTAAAACAATCAGTAACATGGAAGAAATAGAATGGAATCAGAACTATTAGGCATTTTAGAGGCTTATCCTACAGTTTCTTCTCTTATCAGCCTTAACTCTCACCCAAGTTCTTTCCCTGGCTAGCCATTTGATCTCACCTGGAAGAATCTTCTTTCTCCAGCCTCAGACCCTCCATATGTTATTCAGGTCCCTCACCTCCTCCAGGAAGCTTCCCTTGATGCCTCAAGTCCTTGGAGATTTCAGTCTTCTCTAAGCTCTTTGCCATTAACTTGTAGAAATACTTATTGGAAACTCAGTTGTTGACTGTTCTTAGGCTAATTTTCATTTCCATAATATTTTAAAAAAAAATTCATTGTGGACAGAGACTTGTACCGGTTTAATTTTGTATTCCCAACTCCTCTCCCCTAACCACCTTCACCCCCCAGGCAAGGACTCAGAGACTTGGCAAGGAGAGTAGACACAGACACAAAAATGCATGACACGGGGTGAGTGAGTCCTCCTGGGAAACGCTGGCAGATTTGTCTCTCACTGTGAAACTCGTTCCCTGGACTGAGATTAGGCTATCAGATGGGCTATGGAGAGGAATAAATCAGCCTCAAGAACCCACCAGCAGAGGCTGGTTACTTAGACATCTAGGGTCAAAGGGCTTTTGTCCAGGGCAGAAAGAGGGAGACAGGCCTCAACAGATTTCTACACGAAGACCTTTTTCCCTGAGGCTGGAACGTGTTAATAACCGTGACAATTTCTGAGTTCTGACAGGTTTAAGTCTGTAACCATCATGTGGACTAAGCTTCATTCCTGCCACAGGCTATCGGGTCCATCCTGTGGGGTTTTACTATCAATCATGACAGGCTCTACCATTTCAAATCTGTTCATTTATCTCATGTCTCAAAGTGTTGGAGAAATCTCAGAGGGAGAGTTGAAGCAGGCACACAATTATAAAGCTTTGTTATACCATTAAAAGATAATGTATGTGCATTAGTGTATATGCATATATGTGTGTATACACCCAAATATATACCTATGTGTATTTCAGAACCTCTTCGCTTACTGTTTTCTATGCCTGTAATACTCTTTCCACAGAAATTTACATGGCTGAATTCCTCACCTCTTTTCAAGTCTTTGCTCACATGTTACCTGCACAAAGAGACTCATCCTACCCATTAGGCTTAAAACTGTTATTGCCTCTCCCTCAACTTTTTCTTTCTCTTTATCCTGCTACTTTTCTAAGATCTTATAAAATATATTTATTTATTCCATGCATTAATTATCGTGCGTTCCCTCATTGGATTGTAAACCCTATGTGGTTGGGATTTTCTTTTTATTGCTTTTGTTCACTAATGCATTATAAGCTATAAGACTGCCAGGCACTTAGTAAATATGCAAGAAAACATTGTTATGGAATGGAATGGAATGGAATGGAATGGAATGGAATGGAATGGAATGGAATGATACTATCGATGGGATGGGATGGGATGGGATGGGATGGGATGGGATGGGATGGGAAGAACAAATGCATATCCTATCTCTACCAAACCTTGGGTATCTCACAAATGGCTCACTTTGAGACCATCCAGCCAGAACAGATGCCAGGTCTCCACGGGCACAGTATTATCTGGGGATATGCAAATGAGCACAGGCCCATGGCCTCTAGGAATAATCTCAGAATCCTCTCTGTATTATGGGTTCCCATTGGGATCCTTGTTGTTATAAGCTGAGAACCAAGTGGGGGTACACTAGTCCTACCACTTTCTAAAGACCCAAGAATTAAGAAGTTAAACTTGGAAAGATACACATTGTCCCCATCCACCTTTAATGGACAGAGCATACATGCCATGCTCTCAGCATTGCTCCTCGTACTTTAGCAAGGACGAATGAGAAAAAAACAAACGTTGACCCTGATATAAAGGTATCTACACTCAGGACCCAGGAGACAATAAAGGAATAATGAGAAATAATGAGATGGTTCAACAAATACACAAAATCCAAGCATTCACTAAATATTGTGATTCAAGCCCTACGCTGGGTATTGGAAATATGATGATGGCACATATGTTTTCTGCCAGGAATTTAAGGAGGAACTGTAAATGCATCATTATAATACAATGCAATGAATGCTGTAAGATTTATATATAAATCATACACACATATAATGCAATGGGAACACAGAGACAATGGTGAATAATTTTCCCACTACATGTAGAGAGAGCTACAATGACTTGATAACACTTCCTTTTAGCCTGGAAGGATAAATCAGAGTTTTTCAGAGGAGGAAGGTGGCCATCGGAAAGAAAATTAGGCAGAGGCAAGGTACCAGCATGCCATGTATTTGAAGGCCAAACCCTACACTAGTACTCCCCAGAGGAGCTTTCTTTACTCACAGCCTCAGGGGATGTCTAGTGCTATCAGTCTCTCTTCCTGGACACTGGACAGTGCCTGCTTCAGAAAACACAGTCAAGTATAAAATGAGTAAATGCATGAAAGACTGAAAATGATTAGGGATTAGCCAGTTCACCAACCAAGGCTCCCAGTCCATTTTCTTAGTTTTAACAGGAGAGCTGATGATTTTTAAGACCACTTCTAATGGTCCATGGTTTTATGAGTTTGTGCTCTGAGTTTGCTGATAACACCTTCCTACTATGAAGGTGATGACTAGACCCTGTGATTAGGGGGTCATCCTATTGATTCCAATCCTTGAGTGCCTGGCAAAGCTTGGGCACAGGATGGTGGTCATTCAGAAAATGGTATCAAGGGATGACAGTAGAGACAGACATTTAGAGAGACAGACAGGCTGCCCAAAGGCTTCTCCTGCTACCTATTAGTATGTGATGCTGTAAAACTACTTAATATCCCTTTTACTCTCTTTACAAAATAGAAATAAGAACATAGGTCCCTACATTATTATAAGATTCTAATAAATCAATACTATGCAAGGTCTTTGAACAGTGCCAGATGCAAATAGGCACTAGGTGATCGTTCGATGCTATTGTTACTAAGAGTTGTTATGACAGTGATTTCCCTGATCCCTCACCAACAAGGCTGCTCTGTCGCCCCTCCCTGACAGAGTTAGCAGATGGAGGGAGCTGTGCACCAGAAATCAGGAGGCACAGGTCCTGGCCTTGGTTCTGCCCAAAGCTAGCTGTTTCATCTAAGGCCAATAACTTTCCCCTCTGAGCCTGTTTCTTAAGAGGGTTATGGTCAGGCTCCGCTATGAGATATAAGAATTGTACACACATTCTTGTAAGACTCTTCGGGTTTTCAGTTTCTATTTGACCCCCAAACAGATGCCAGAGTGTCAATAAAAGTTCCCCAGGGGCCTGGTACTTCTTCACAAGCAGTTAAGAAGCAGGGGACAGAGAGAAAATCTGGGTCCTGAAATAAGAACCTGACCCTGTGCCCAACAGAAATTGTGTAGAGGCTCCATTGCCACCCCCTGCGGCTGTGGTTTACAGGCACCTTGGACAAACTCAGTCCAGGTGAAAGCCATCACGCCTGCCCCTGGCATGGTGCTAAGTGGAAGATCAAGCTTTCTCTCCACAGCAAGCACAACATGACAAGGCCATGGCACTTAAAGTTTCTATTTTCCCCTCCGTTGTGGCATTTAACTCATTGAACTGCAATTGTGGGATTCTATTACCTGTGGTCCCTGTCTGAGCATGAACTTGCCAGGGGCACAGACTGGGTATTATTTCCACCTATATTCATAGCATATTACAAGGAACCTGGGACACTGAATATTTGTTGAATAAATAAGGCAATAAATAAATGGGTAATCGTAGTAGTATCAATAAGAATAAAAAATTGACTGGTGCCTTTATTGTGTTTTTCTCTATGCAGCACTGTGTTCCAATGAATTGTTCCAATTAATCCTCAAGCCAGGGCTATAAGGGAGATATTCCTATCTCTGTTTCATGGATGGGAAAATGATGATTCAGGAATAATAATAAAAAAAAATAAACACAAACAAGTTTACACAGCAAGCAGCCAAAAGAATCAAGATTCACACTGAAATCTGCTTAAACCCAAAGCTCAGTTACAACCAGGGACCAAGTATTCATCATGAGAGTGGACTAATTAAAGACTCAAACCATAGAGCTAACCTCAAGTTTGATTAAACTTGGATTTCACAATTTTCTCCTTCTCCACCTAACATTTCTTTAGTAAAGTACATATTCTTAAAATCCTTGCGTTTCTAGTTTTCTCAACACCAAGTCTTGACCTCAGTTGGCTTGCCAAGTCCATGAGACAACAACCCTAATAAAACTGACCACCACGTCCAGGAGCCCAGAGCATGTATGTCTGGAGGGAGGGGCGGCAGAACCTTCAGCTCTGAGTAGTCAGCATGGGGGCTTTGTTCTTTTCAAAGAATTGCTCTTCAAAAAGTTTAGTCTAACTGAATCTCAACTTTCCATCACATTGCAAACCAGAGTTGAACTGGCATTGCTTGCATTGCTCTGCAAAGTCCATGCTGGTGGGGAGCCCGATTTTTAGCCTAAGGCCAAAGGTCTTTGGCCCATTTGTTTTTCAGGACTTTTAGCTGACACCATGTAAATTGAGGGCTCTTTAAAGTACTGGTTTGTTTCTTAGGTGTCTGATAGGGGCAGGCATTGGAAATTCTGGAATAAACATATGGACAAATCTAATCTGTTCACAATTACCTTAACTAATCCCAAGTGAGTGGATAAGGGAAAAAAAGAAAAGCAAAATGATCCCTTTTGGAAGCCTTTTCCAGAAAAGAGCCCATTCAGGACGATTTATTTGCAGTCACATTGTAATCTGAAAAGGCAAAAAATGAAACAAGAATTGTTATTCCTTGGGGCCACTGTTTCCATTATTGCTTTATGTGGATTAAATGTAGGGAAAGGACTGACAGCCCTGGAGAATGAAGACCCATCCTGTCTCAACACATAGGAGCAGAGATGCAGCAGAACTAGGAATAGAAGGGATTAGAAGGGAGCCTAGGGGGCGCTGTGAAGATGCAGGGCTGGCTCAGAAGTCTCCCACCTCAGGAGCCATGACTACTTAGCATAAGGTGGAGCAGGGCTCAGCCTCAAGGTCCATATCCAGACCACCGAAGATTGGCTCCCCAAGGCTCCTGCAGATTCGCTGATGAAAATCTGGATATTTAAGAGACAGAATGTCCAAGATCCCAAGCTATAAGACAGGTCAACTATAGGCAACTCTAATCAGTAGTATTACTGAGGAAGAGACAGCTACAACATAGACAAGCACCTCACACTTAGAGGGTTCATATGTCACGAGGGATAAACTCAGACAAAGGGAAATGGAAGAGAGGCCTCCAAGATGAGCCGTATCAGCATGGCAGCCACCTAGCCTGACATTGTTCTGGCTTGGAGCTCTAGGTTACAAGTGATGGCCCACTACTGATCTGTCAGGGTTTGGTATGGGATAAGGGCTGATAATAAAAAATGCCAACCACGCATCAGTGGCCTCGTTTCTCCTGAAGTTTACATTGTAGTGGAGGAGAGAGAAGATTCAAAATACAAGATATTGAGTCTTTTTCCTCACTATTCGGAAACATGAAAATAATAATGGCTGCTTTGTGTAGATCACAGTGCAGTGTGAGAATCAAATGGAAAAGCCCCCTGAGAAACATTAGCAATTCCCTTCAAATACGATGTTATTTCATTGTTTAAAATTGCTTTGAACAGGATGTTAAAGAATTGTAGTAATTAACATAATAGAAAAGTTTAATGTGGATATTGGCTCAGAATGATGAAGAATGCTTACAACTGTTAAAAAAAAATCTGGAATCAAGTAGAGAAATCAGACAGTTAAAGGGGTGGAAAATGACTCAGCTAATGCCAGTCGCCAAGTCTGTAAAGCAGCATATGCTCCCTTCAAGGAGAGAGATGCCTCTTTTGGAAACTCCGACTCTCTCTGTGCCAGTGGGAAATGACTGAACTTGGAAATCGATGAGATGGCCAACCACCTAAGACTGGGGGCCAGTATTCTCAGGAACGAATCACAGATGGGCTTTCATCAATCTGAGCTACAAGGGTACAGCAGAGAGGAGAGATGGAGACTGGATGTTAATGAGTGTCAAAAAAGAGTGTAAGGCTAAGGCAGAGAGGGAGGGAGGGAGGGAGGGAGGGAGGGAGGGAGGGAGGAAGGAAGAGAGAGAGAAAAAGAGAGAGAGGGGCTAGGATAGGACAAGGTAATACCAAAGAACAGCTCTGGATAGGTCATCACTGCCAAGATGTTTAGAAGGAGTAGGTAAGAAAAATGATGAAGACTAAAGAGAGAATTAAGTGTGGCTTTAGTTCATAGAAAATACTGGGAAGATTAAAGGCTACACCTCCATTTATCACCTAGCAGAAACCTTGACCCAGAGTAGGCACTGATTCAATGTTAGTTTCATTTTCTTTCCCCCCTCTTTTACTATGGTGAGTAATTTACAATCAGGTGTCATCTCTCGTGTTGCTGAGCATTTCACAGTGTCTTCACTGCTGCCAGACTAGTCCTTGGTGTTCAGGGAGTGTTTGTTGCATTCCTGTTGTCAAGTTTTCTTCTCATGTAACAGAGGTCACAAAGCCTGGGATACCTTGGTTAAGGGGGATGAGAATACCTCCTCAAAGAGGAGCAGGTTGGAATGTAATGTCTTTATAGACTCAAGGAAATGGAAGTATAAGTTGAGGTGTCCTTGAAGATTTCACTAAAAGAAGTGGAAATAATGTCTGTAAAAATGAGATAATGGTGGCTATAGGAACACACTTATACAGAAATATATTGATTTCTTTATTTAAACTTGATGCACTTTTTACACTTTATTGTATTTAATTGCTACTTCAATTGGAAATATGAACTAGAAGGAATATATTTGAAGGTCAATGCACTTTCTGGACTCCATAGAACACATTGGGTCACTGCCAGGAACGGTCAGTAGAACAAGTGGACACATGTTAAGCTGTACACTGACTGTCCAATGAACAAATGGGTAGTGAAGGGGACTTCTACAGTGAGTGAGCCTGTGTCACCCACAAAGCACGAAACCAAACCTGTGGACTCTGGACGCAAAAAAAATTCTGAGAGAGAGAGAAAACTACTATTCATTCAGGGCTTACCACATGCTTTATATGTGCTACCTCATTTAATTCTCACAGATAAAGTCACTGAGATATACTCAGAGGGATTCATTTTTCCAAGCCAGCCATGTGCCTTGAGGACCCAGAGAAAACAATGGCTGTGGCAAAGAACTTTTCTTCATGCCAAAGCAGAATACCATGTGCTTGATTGTACTTTCTATTTTTCTCATCTGCACATTTTCTGGAGATTCTGGTGGTGGTCAGAGGAAGCTTCTCTTACAGAGAGAGGTCTAGTCTAGACTCTGTTCCCACTATTACAGAGAAAAGCAAAACCTTCCCCTGTATAGGCATTTTCTATGTGACAGCCATTCCCCAGATCAACTGCCTCTATTCCTGACTAGATGAAAAATATCATAAGTGCAGGAAAAGGCAGAGTGGAGGTTTGGGAGCCACAGCTGCAGCTTTTACTTAACCCCCATGCACAACTCCCATTAGTGGTACTGTCTGTGATATGTGTGAGCTGAGAGGGGACTTCACTTTATTAAGAGGAAATGATACATACCGTCACTTATGGAGCAAAATCAAATAGCAGAATTGCTGTTTGTCTATAGGAACTCTGTCTTATTAGTGTCATACAAATGCAAATAGATTTTTAAAGAGATTGATAACATATGGACTAGGTAGAGTCCTAGCATCTGATTGACAGAAGGCTAGTTTTAAACTCAGAGACATATGACATTTTCCTACATTTTATAAGCATATTCCAGTTTGAGATTCATCACCTCTTCCCTTAGTTAGCATAGTAGAAGGCAACATATCTAGCGCTTTAACAAATCTGGAAGGCGAAGATCAAAAGGTGGTGAGGTAAGCATGTTTTCTCTTACCTCTACCTTCTCTACTAAGCAAAATTACCTAATGAGTCAACTCATTTCCAACCTTCCCATTACATGCCAATTGCTTAAATCAAATCAGAAGCTCTTTCTAGCTCAGGACCCAGAGCTCAAGTGGAAGTTGTCAGGTTTGATAAAGTAGATTTTTTTTTCTAGAAGGAAATATTCCTTTCCATTTTCCAGGTTACATCTGTTTGCCTGGGTGCATTACTTTGCTAATACCAGTGTGCCGAGAGCATTTTCAATGAACTTTAATTGTGTGCTTTACCTGCCAGTCTTAATTGTAATCCGAGTTCCTTGAGGTACCAATCAGCCCAGTGAGGTAATCACCTCCCCAAGGCCCATAAACACACCACCTGCGCCTCTTCTGGTTCCCGTTCCTCTTTTTATCCAGCGTCAGGTGGAGAGGTGATATGAAGCCTGAAAAGCATTTTCAAAATAGCTTCTATTTTCCTACCATTAAAGTGGTGCATAATTAAACACAGACGGAATAACCGAGGACAAAAATAATCCTCTATTTTAAATTGTAGTAGTAAAGCTGGTGTGTAAGTAGGGATTGGCTTTCTCAGTGGAGAAGGAATCGGTTCTACTTCATGCTCATGCCTGCCTTGGTAGATTTCTCTGAACAGATTCTGGCTCTAGGATTTCCTATGTAAATATCAGGGCCTTCTCTTCATATGTCTCATCTGGGCCCTCCAGTCTGTTTTCCATTCTCTGTTTCACCTGCTCACATCCCTGATCCTCATGACCTCCCTCATGGATTCCTGAAGAGGGCTCCAGTTGGTTTTTATGTGCCCAGTTTACCTCTGTCCGCACCACAGCACGTGTAATAATCAAGCAATCTTTCCAAAAGGAAAATCAGATTGGGCCACAGATCTAGCAAAAATAGTCAGGGAGTTGAGCTTCACAGAGAGATGGAGTTACCAATTTACACATTAGCACCACTCCCTGTCCCAAACCCACAGAGAAGAATCAATGAATCAAGAAACCTTAAACAATGCTAAAACTAATGGACCCAAACTGATGCAAACACTAAGTAGAGTAAATCTCATTTGTCACAATATAAATATGTGCATTACATTTTTAAAAAGAGGACACTACCCTAATTAGCATCATGAATTCGTTTATGTGTGTCATAAACTTTTAAATGAAATATTCATGTACAACTAATGACATTTTACTGGTTGAATATAATTTAATTGCATTTCACAGCAATTTATTTATACAGTTTCCCTTTTCAAAATTTCCGTTTTTCCAATGTTTAGAAATAGTTGAGATAAACAATAAATGATTAAAGTTTTTCACACATAATCTATTATTTTCTTGGAGGAAAAATTCCTCAAGACAAGTGAAAGGATAGGCATACTGCTGAAACTAATGATTTATTTTGCAAATTGCTCTTTAGAAAAATGTCCTTCCGGTGATATCAACCAATGTATTAGTTTTTCTTTCTTACATTAGGATTGAGGTTAAAAATTACTTTGTGGGATTATTGGCCATATATATTAATATAGATGTATATGTTTTAATTGTACACACACATTTTTCTCACATTTTATTGACATATGCATCTATTTCTTATTTATCTATGAAAGCTCTTTACATATTGATTTTAGAGAGAGCCAGAGGGAGGGAGAGAGGGAGGGAGGGAGAGAGAGAAACATTGATATGAGAAACCTCAACGGGTTGTCTCCCATACTTGCAACCTAGGTATGGGCCCTGATGGGAAATCAAACCTGCTACCTTTTGTTTTATGAGATTATGCTCCAACCAACTGAGCCACACTGGCCAGGGAAAGGTCTATTTATACATTAATGGTAATAATAAAACATTTCTTTAGTCCATCTTCCTGGATGTCTCCCAGTTTCCTAGATGTCTATTTTATCTTTTATAATTTATTTTTAAAAATATATTTTTATTGATTTACGGAGAGGAAGGGAAAGTGATGTTAGAAACATTGATGAAACATCCATGAGAGAGAAACATCCGATCAGCTGCCTCCTGCACGCCCCCTACTGGGGACTGAGGCCACAACAAGGTACATGCCCTTGACTGGAATCAAACCCGGGAGGGACCCTTTAGTCCGTGGGCCTAAGCTCTATCCACTGATCCAAACTGGTTAGGGCCTAGATGGGTATTTTAGTCATTTTCCCTTTTGTCAAACCTGCAATAACTCCTCCATGACCCTTAATTTTACTCAATGTTCTTATTTCCTACTTCATTGAAAACCTGAAACAGCTAGAAGAGAACTTTCACAAGTTGCACATATGCACTTACCAACACCTGCACCCATGTCCCAAAGTAGCTACCAAGTGTGCTAGCTTTCAATCACTTGAGAGATAATCAAGGACATCGCACCAGAAATGTTCTCCTATCTTCTTTGTATCACCAACTTCCACTCTCTACTGGATTTTTTCCCATCATCATATACAGTTGCTCCTTTTATTTTTCCTATCTAAAAAAAATTACCTCCTGTTGTCTTGAATTCCACCTCTAAGTCCCAGTTTATATTTATTCTCCATTTTACAGCAAAAAGTCTTTGAGATCATTGGCTAATGTCTATATACTGTCTCCCAGTCCAGACTTTCCATTCATTCTCTCTTTTCATTCCAACTAGACCTTCTTCCCATGACTCCACTGTAGCTTTTGACATAGTAATATTATTAGAATTCTTCTTTTGAAATGTTTTCAATTAATTTCTCAGATACCACCCTCTTTTGCTTTTTCTATCTTATTGTTCCACTGCTAATGGGTTCACTATTCAGTTTATTTTATTTATATCTTTTTAAAACACCATCCCTCTCCCTCTCTTCTTTGCTTATACTAAGTCTCTCTTCTAGAGATTTCCTCAATTTCATGTGTTAGCTGAACAATCTCATAATTATATCTACATTTCAGAATTACATCTTGAACTGCAGACTCAGATTTCTTACTGCCTACTATACAGTATATGGAGATCTAATGACATTGCAAACTTAATAGACCCCAAACCAAGCTTGTGTTCTTTCCTCTTAAAACCTGTTTCTCCCAAGGTTTTTCTATACCTTTTATAGCATCTCAATCATTCCAGTGGCTGAGGCCAAAGTTTGTCTTGATTTCTCTTTTAACCCCACCCAATTTATCTGCAAAGTGACTTGGCTCTACCTTCAAAATATGTACAGAATCTCACTACAGCAGGTTCTCAAGTAACATCATTTTGTTCAATGTTGTTTAGTCATAATTTTGATGAGATGCCATAGGAACTTAACTATTTTAAAAAATTTTAATTAATCTGAGAGAGGAGAAGGGGGAGGGAGTGAGAGAAACATTGATTTGTTGTTCCACTTATTTGTAATCTGACCAATGAATTTATTTGCATTCATTGATTTATTCTTTTTTGTGCCTTGACAGGCAATCAAACCCATAACCTTGTTGTAACAGGATGATGCTCTAACCAATTAAGCTATCCGGCCATGGCCTGAGGACCTTATCTCTTCTTTATATAAAACTAGAGGCCAGGTGCACAAAAATTCATGCAGGCGGGGGGGGGGGGAGAGTCCCTCAGTCCAGCTTGCCCCCTCTCACAGTCTGGGAGCCCTCAGGGGATGTCTTACTGATGGCTTAGGCCCGGCTCCTCGTGGGGAGCGGGCCTAAGCTGCAGTCTGGCCTCCCTCTGCGGGAGGCAACCGGTTGATCAGGGGAAGGCGATGCCCCCATCACACCTCTGCTGCTGCCACTGCTGGCCGCCACAACTGCCTGAGCCTCGGCTCTTGCAGTGGCAGCTGCCATCCTCGGTCTGCCTGAGCCTCGGGCCGGTCCTGGCAGCGGCAGTTGCCATCTGTGGCTTGCCAGAGCCTTGGGCAGCTGCTGTGGCTTTGTCCAGAAGGACATCCAGAAGATGTCCACCCTAATTAGCATATTACCCTTTTATTAGTATAGATAGCTTATGGTAAAATTGTTTTCATTACACATCATTTTGCTTAGTCCCAGAACCTACTGACAATGTTAAGTGAAGAGGTACTGTATTTCTTATAACCTCCACTACTACCACCTGTTCCATGTGCTTATCATCTTTAATCTAAAACAATTCAACAACTTTGTAACTGATGTCCCTGTTTCTGCTCTGCCCTTTTATATTTTATTTTCAATAGAGTAGTCACTATGATCCTGTGAAAACATAAATCAAGAAACTCTTTCTGCTAAGATCCCCAGTGGTTGACCAGCCCAGGCCGACAAAAATCTGGAGCTCTTTAAATGGCCTAGAAAGTTCTTCACTCTAGACCTACACTATTTCTCTGAGTGCATCTTCTATTTCTATCCCCTGTGTTCATTTCACATTCAAGCTGGCCTCCTTGCTGTCATTCAAACATTCCAGGTGTGCTCCTGCAACCCAGCTTTTGCATTTGATATTCTCTCTGCATAGACATCTCTTCCCTCTGTATACACGTTGCTCAGTCTCTGAAATAGTACATTGCCAGTGAAGACTTCTGTGTTTGTTAAAATTTCCACTTTAAAAACTGAATTTCCACATGACCCATCTTGCTTTATTTGTTCCTCATAGACTGCAGTGGTTCTCAACCTTCTGGCCCTTTAAATACAGTTCCTCATGTTGTGACCCAACCATAACATTATTTTCGTTGCTACTTCATAACTGTAGTGTTGCTGTTATGAATCGTAATGTAAATATCTAATATGCAGGATGATCTAAGGTGACCCCTGTGAAAGGGTCGTTTGACTGCCAAAGAGGTCACGACCCACAGGTTGAGAACTGCTGGACTAGAGCAACCACTGTGTAATATGCTATATAATTAAGTTAATTATGTTATCCTTTGTCTAACTCCCCAGACTAGACTACAAGCTTCACGGGGGCAGGATTTTTGCTGGTATTTGTTCACTAATTTATATCCCATAGCTAAGACTGTACCTGGAACACAGAAGGCACTCAATAAATATTTGTTAAATGAATAAATGAGAGAGAATTAAATACAAACTCCTCTAATTTAAACAACTAAGTACCCACCCCCATCCACACACATGAGCTTATTGTATAAATTGCAACAAAAATGAAAAAAAAGTCACTGATCAGCAAGAAAATTTAGTAGCTTCAAGAGGGAAAATAGATCTTCCAAGGCCAACAGTCAAATTGGCCAACAGTCTGACTTATCCACAGCATAGAAGCTGCTTAGTACTAAAGGAATAATAATCTCAGTGTGCTGAGGGAACTACTGTCAAGTTTAAATTCTTTAATAAGCTAAACCAGCATTTGAAAGCATGAAGTAAAAATAAAGACAAGGCAGGTATAGAAAGTCAATTGTTCTCATCATGATTGTGCCATTTTCTAATGGTGTGACCCTTCCCAAGTTTAACATCCTAGCTGTGATTGTCTCTTAATAAGTGATAATTATATTATTGTTCTATAGGGCTTATTATAACAATTCAGTGAGGTTATACATGCAAAACTTTAGCATAGTTTCAAAATTTTCAGCAATGTTTTGGATCATTAATATTATTATTGTGTTATTAGAAAAGATGGAAATCCATTTTATTCTAAAAGCTTATCCTAATCCTACTTATACTACACATTTTGCTTAGTGAAATAAGAACTATGTAAATTTTACTTATAACTCAAGATGAAATAGCATAGATAAAATATTAGCAAAGCTAACACACCAGTGTGTCATTACTAGTTAGGGTATATCCCAGAGATGCCATGCATGAATGGATTAACATCAGGAAACCTATTAATGTAATTCCATATATTAAAAGATTAAATGTGAACAACTATATGATTATCTAGGTAGAGTGCTGATAAAACTCAACATTCTTATTTGATAAAACTAAGAAAAACTTTCTTACCTGAAAAGATTTTTTTTATCAGGTACATTAACTCTGAAATATGAATCCCTAATGCTATATTCTATTATCTACTGGTGCTACAGGCAAGTTGCTTATTTATTTTGGGCCTCAGTTTCCTCAAATTAAAAGTGGATGTAGTAAGGATATAGTGCTAGTCAATTGATATAAAGATTAAATTAAAAATGTAGTAAGTATTCCGTACACTATGTATTTAATTGTGAAACATAATTCCCACTGTATTGATGAAGGTGAGATGTTCGACATCAATTTTCTTTTTAATATTTTGTTGAGGGTCTGAGCAAATACATTAAAATAAAAAATGGGAGGTATGAATGTTAGTAAAGAATATTTAAAGAAGTCACTAATTAAAAACATTACGTAGAAAATTCTAAGGAATCAACCAAAAATTATTAAAGCTACTACAATTGAATTAAGTATCTGGCTTAAAAAATAGCATAAGGCATTTGCACAAACTGGCAATAATTTTAAAAGTGTGATTTTTAAAATCTATCCACGAAGGCTACAAAAAAAAACCCCATTCAATTCCTAGAAACACATTAATGAGAAGTGTACTAGAACTCTGTCAAAAGTGATGCAGACATTTAGAAAAGACCTAAATAAAGATTCCTTGTTGGAAAGACTCAGAATTGCAGATATGTCAATTTCTTCCACACTCATTAATAAATAAGCACCTATACGTTTTAAAATATAACTTTTCATGCTGATTCTACAGTTGATAGAGAAGTGTGCAATAGTAAAGAATTTTAAAGCAAAGATTAACTTGGTAAAACCTGACCCAATTCAAACATATAACAACTAGAATTCTGGTATGCACAAAAAGACATGGAGATGTGTATCAACAGATTCAATTTCAGATTTAATAAAATTTACTTACTTAACTTTGTGAGAAAAAGGCATATAACTTAACATGTTTTTTGAGAGAATTGGTCTTCTATTTGAGGAAAACTAAACCCCATCTTCATGCTTCAACTCTTATCCCCTCTATCTTCTATTCCCTGCACTGCAGTAGAGCATCCTTTTAAAATGCAAATCTGACTCTTTAGATTATCTGCTCAGATCTCTCTAATGGCCTCTCATCACAGGAGGAATAAAATGTGAAGTCATACTTGTATTCTCCGAGCCCCTAAACATGACAGAATCCTGACTACAGTTCTAGACCACTTTTCATCTCACCACTCTGCCTCCTCCTCATGCTGTTCCAGTTTCTCTTGCTGCCTTGCTGTGTGCCTCTGCCTGGAATGTTCTTCCACCAGGTTCCTGCCTGGCTCATTCATTCACCCCATTCTAACCTGGATACAATGCCACTTCCTCAGAGAGCACGTCTCTAAAAACCATATTTAAAATAGCCACCCTGGCCTGATTCATTCCTCTTGAGTCCTCTTTTTACTACCTCAGTCAAAACACATTTTACCATGTATTTGTTTGTGCATTGTCTGTCTTCCCCCACTAGCATTTAGGTCCCATGATACCAGTTTTAAACAATGGTTATCTCTGGTAAGAGAGTAGGAGTAAAAAGAGGGGATTAATAAGGCACTACCATGTTTTATTCTATATTTAGAAAACAATTTGCTGGAATTGTTACAGTCATCTGAGCAAATTGTATCTGTTGCTTCCATCAAGAGTAGAAGTTTGAGCATTTCTGCCCACCGCACTTGGTATCAGAGTCGCCAAGGAAAACACAACACAGTCAAAGACTGGATGAAACATTGCTGTACTCACACACAGAAGGGACAGAGCTGGATCAGCTTTAGCAATGACATTGGTTCCCCAGGGCCAGTGTGTCACTCGCAGCAGCCCACGCAGGGCCATTGGCCTTCATGCTACCCTCTCGGGCCTCAGAACAAAGGATGCTACCCCTTCCCTGGTGGAGACAGATATGGCCGTGAGGCTGGCCAGGTGATAAGTGATGCATACACTTAAGCAAAACCAAGGATAGACATTGAGTCTGAAAGAGGAAAAGATATTCCCCCGCCAGGTGATAAGCCCAGCACTGATTCTCAGGGTTATTACCTCTCGATAAGGAAGGTCCCCGGCTTGTTCTTATGCAGCTGAATTGGGTGTAAAAAGACTGCATGCACTCGACTGCCTTTCCCAACATAAAATATGTGTTTTTGACTTATAACAAAATCATTAAAGAATGAGAGGAAGAGGGTGTTTAAAGCACAATGCAACCTTAAAACACGGAGGGAAACTAGCACTGCACATGTTTTTTAGACCCTATTGTATGTTAGGAGCCCGGCGGCATTCTTCACAAGATTGAACACCTCTGCATCATCTTCCGAGTTCAGTATGTTCATCCAGTTTATAATTGGAGAAGCTAAGGTTTAGAGAGCTCCAATAACTTCTATTTTCTGGTTCGAAATTTTTTACTTAATGGCAAAAACATCCGCAAGCGTGAGAGGAAGAGGTGGAACTCTGATGGGGGGAGGGGTCACGAGAGAACAGGGACAATGCCACCTGGAGTAAGAAAGAGAGACCAGCAAGGCCCTGGTCTGATTGGCCAAAAGCAATTGCTGTCCAAGATCCGGATAAATTTTCCAGTAGCTCCATACAGCAATTTGGAACAACATTTTCTGGTTAGTCAGAGTATGACTAGGAAGTGCATGTTCACTAGACTGTCTTAGAGCACCTTCCCCACACCCAGTACCTCCAGCCAGACAGGTCAAGGAGCCACAGAAATAAATTGCCTGCAAAAGGTGAGCAATTTATTTCTTTTTATTCCCTATAACCCAAATATAATACTGGCTCAGAGGTTATTGCCATTTACAGAGAATTAAGACAATTACTACTCATAATTGCTTCTTGGAATCAAGGGAACATCTGAAAATAAAAATTTACTCCTTAAGATATTAGAGATTTCATTCCTTCTATCTCCAAATGCAAACAGGAATAATTTAACAGATTATCTTCTCTTCAATTATTACTTTTAAAGAATCAATAAAAGAGGAATATTTTTAAGAGAGAAATTTTGTAGCCTCAAGTCATAAAGAATTCAGTGTGATTTTCATCAGAATATGAGATCTTTGATAATTACCTTCCCAATGAAGGAGCCTAGAAAAGGAAAGACTGGGGAGAATAAAGGATTTTTTTAAGCTTAATTTAAGTAAAATCTTGCTTGTAAAAGTGAGAGTGTCTTATTCAACATTGACTGATTTTCTGTGATGTGTCCAGCATTGTGCTAAGCAGAAATGTTAATAAGCAAATGAGAAGCAGAACAGTCCTGGTTCATATCTTAATTTAATTTAGAGATGATAGTTTTTTCTTTTCAGGTGAAAATAAAATTCTTAAGAAATTACTATTTTTCTAGAGGTCTAGTCATCATAATATAAGATTAATTTTTTTTGGTAAGTAGAAAGAAGCGGCTAATGTACAAATATGTATAGATTAGATGATTAGCAAGGTTAAAGAATGTAAATAATTTCAAAATAAATATCCAAAAGTAATTACAATCTTACTTACAAGACTTGGTTAGTAAAATATAAATGTAAAACATAAAAATCTATAAATAATTACCAGTTCTCCCTATTGAAATCCACTTCTGTGTTTTCCAATATTTTGCAATTTCAAACAGTAATGTGATAAACATATTTGAACTTGTTCTTATTTTCATAATTTTCTAATAATCTTTAAACGTTATTTTCACTGTTTGTATAGCTCTTTTGAATAGCATGTTTCTGGACTTACTTTATTTTTTAATAATTTAGATCTTTTTTTTAATATATTTTTATTGATTTTTTACAGAGAGGAAGGGAGAGAGATAGTTAGAAACATCGATGAGAGAGGAACATCGATCAGCTGCCTCCTGCACATCTCCTAGTGGGGATGTGCCCGCAACCCAGGTACATGCCCTTGACCGGAATCGAACCTGGGACCTTTCAGTCCGCAAGCCAACGCTCTATCCACCGAGCCAAACCGGTTTTGGCAATAATTTAGATCTTGATAAGAGTTCAATTACTATATTCTGTTGTGATTATTGGTACATAAGGAATATTTACATCATCTTATTTTATGTCTTCTTTTGATTATTTTCTGTTCTTTATTAAATTGGCCAGGTGTTTCTTTATTATTTTAATTTTTTTTTTACTTTCTCCACCTCTTGGAAAGATATACATACTATTTCCTTTGTTTCAGTGCTCACACTTAAATATTAAGATTCAAAATAGTGAAAGTTAATCCACCTCTCCAGCCCCCTTTGTTTGCAAGAACACTGGAATTCTTTAAAAACAATCTACCCCAAAGCTCACATTCCCTATTAACATTTGGTATTTTAGTTCTACCAGCTTCTACACTTTTTAAAAGATAATCCTATTATTTATTGTCAATGTTTATTTCGATTTATCTACATCTGCTACCTCTTTCACTTTACTCCTTCCTTTTGGCTTTAATATTTTTCTTGCTGAAGCAAATTTTTAGTAGTTCTTACAGTGAGAATCTGTCCAAAGTAAATTCCTTCAACCTTTGCTAGAAAAACACCCTATTTTACTATATTCTTACATAAAGTTTAACTTTGTTTTAAAACTTTAGGTGGTTAGTTGTTTTCCCTCTGTGTTTTGGATTTGGCATTGTTAGACAACAATTTGTTGTATATCCATTTGGCACTGCTTTGTAAAAATAACTCTTCTTTCAGAAAACATAATTATTTTTTATGTTTAATGTTATATGATTTTATTATAATTCAACCAGGTGTGGATGTGTATATTCAACCGGTTTAAGATTTAGATAGTTCAGTCAATCTGAAAATTCAGACTTTCATCAATATGGGAAATTTTTCAGTATATATTATGTCTCCCCTAATTCCTTTTGTTCTTGCATTGAAACACCCAGCCTTCATTTTGTTTCTATATCTCCTAAAATCTCTCTCCCATGTTTTATCAATCTACATTATCTCAGATTATTTCCTACTCTCTGTCTCCCAATTACTATATTAATGCTACAACTATATCCAATCTACCTGTCAACTAATCCAAAGATAGTTTATTATTATTATTTTAATAATTTTGAATTTTGTTTTTTTGATTATGTGTTTGGTTATTTTTCAATAGTGCCTCTTCCCATATCATACTGTACAGATCGTATAGTATTTACTAGAGGTCCAAAATTCGTGTGCATGGGGTGGGGGGCTGGGGGAGGCTCAGTCTGGCCTGTGCCCTCTCGCAATCTGGCACCCCTTGGGGAATGTCCGACTGCCGGTTTAGGGCCTAAACCGGCAGTAGGACATCCCTCTTGCAATCCGGGACCCCTGGCTCCTAACCGCCTGCCTGCTCGCTCCTAACCACCCACATGCTTGCTCCTTCCTGCTTGGCTCGCTGCTCCTTAGTGATGCTGTGGAGCCCGCCACCACAGCTGCACCTGCCAGCCATGAGCCGGGCTTCTGGCTGAGTGGTGCTCCCGCTGTGGGAGCGCACTGACCACCGGGGGCAGCTCCTGCATTGAGCGCTTTCCCCCTGGTGGTCAGTGCATGTCATAGCGACTGGTTGTTCTGGTTGTTTCGGTCGTTCCGCTGTAACGGTCGCTGGGCTTTTATATATATAGATCATTTCCTTGCCTGATCATTTTAAAATTTTCTTATTTTAAGTTCTCTTTCAATTT